>NW_012102698.1:5070970-5075484 GCF_000951045.1 Mandrillus leucophaeus
CCTGTCTCAGATCCCTCTCCACCGCGTCTGTGCACAGCCAGCATCCTCTCCTCCTGCCTCAGATTCCTGTCTCAGATCCCTCTCCACCACGTCTGTGCACAGCCACCATCCTCTCTCCTTGTTGGCCTTCTCGTTGCTGCCTGAGCCGTGCAGCTAGCTGGGTCTTAAGGATACAGATGTGGCCACACTCATGTCAACCCCAGGGATTCGGAGGACCCAGACCTTCTGTCCCAGACACGGTCCTATGGCAGGTGACCTTCTTACCAGACCAGCGGGAGCTGTCTGAGCAGCATCTGGAGTGGATACGGCTCACTCCACCTCAGGTTTCCTAGGGTGGTGGTCCTCAGAGTGGGGTCACAGCATTTTAGCCGGGGAAGCTGCAGGGACAGACACAGAGTGGAAGGGGCGTGGAGCAGAGGAGATGCAGGGGTGTCCTACATGGGGGGTGCTGGCGGGCTGCAGTCACAGGGAGGGGTCCAGCAGCCGCCTCCTACACTGCCTTTCCCTGCCTTGCTGCCTAGGCCCAGCCACTCAGGAGAGAACCCGTGAGGCCAGCCCACCTGGCAGGTGCCTGACCCTGCCTTAGCCCAGGGTCTGTGGCACTCGGGCCTGGGAATCAGGCTGAATGCAGTGTTGTTGGATTCTGAGGCTGTTTCGATGTCAAGTTTGGTCATTTTCAGAAGTCTGTAGGTGGGTTTCAGCTGGAATTGCCCCTTCCTCAGTCAGGTTGAGGCTGCCATGAATGAGTGCTGGGCACCTGGCTAGGGTTCCCTCCCTGTTCCCCTCCCGGGCAGTCCCCGACTCCTGCAACCGCAGGAGCAGAGGTTCTTGCCTCCCACCCCATGGCTGCTTAGGCCACCGTCCCGGCTTCCCCTGCACCCCCTGCACTTTGCAGCAGGACTTTTACAAAAGTTTCCTTCCAGGTGCAGGGAACCAGGGTGGCTCGAACCCAGATGGAAGGTGCTACACTTTCTTTCTAGGAGACATGGGCACATCCCTTCACTTCACTAAGCCACGTGGGAATGTGTATTAGTTTGTTCTCACACTGCTAATAAAGACGTACCTGAGACTGGGTCATTTATACAGAAAAAGAGGTTTAATGAAGTCACAGCTCCACATGGCGAGGAAGGCCTCACAATCATGGCGGAAGGCAGAGGAGGAGCAAAAGCGCATCTTACATAGCGGCAGGCAAGAGAGGAGTGTGTGCAGGGAGCTGCCCTTTATAAAACTATCAGATCATGAGACTTCCTCACTATCACGAGAATAGCCCAGGAAAACCGTTCCTGTGATTGGATTACCTCCCACTAGGTCCCTCCCATGACACGTGGGGATTATGGGAGCTGCAATTCAAGATGAAATTTGGGTGGGGACGCGGCCAAACCATATAAAAATGGTTACCCCGGCCCCGTGGAGGTTTACAAGGTGAAATGCAACTGTACTTGTAAAGGGACCGCCCCGCTGGGCAGTTGACAGGTGAAGATCCTGGGTTTGTGGTCAGGCTGCGTCATTGCTACTGTGTGGCACTGGGCAGTGCCTCGACCCCCCTTGGGCTGCCCTGGGTGCAGCAAGGATTGTAGGCCAAGGGGCTGGCACGGCAAGGACTGCCCAACAGATCTGAGCTCCAGTGGTGACTGTCATCTCAGCAAGCAGCTGGTTAGCTTCACACCGCACCGTGCGTGTGGACTCTGTCTGGCCCAGCCAGCTGGAGCTCCCTGCCCTTAGCGGGTCTTTGCGTCTCAAAGGTGACTCTGAGGGGCCAGCCTCCTCCCCATGCCCTGCAGGCCTGGAGCTACTTGTTACTGACTTGACTTTCTTCTCAGACTCCTACGATCCTGTCCCTCTCCCTGGCCCCCAGCTTATGATTCCACCCACCTGACAAAAGCCGCCACAGGGCCAGTGCTCGGCAGCCAGGCCAGCCCTGCAAGAATGAGTTCAACTTTCAGCCCCACTGTCCTTCCTCTTCCCGGCTCCTTTTGGTGGTGTGACCACCCAGTCCAGTCCAGCCTGAGAGCCCCCCTTCCCCTTAGCTCTTGCCTCCCCTCCCTTGTCCACTCTTCCCTGATCTCTCTGCCCTCTTCTGCCTGCTCCAGGCCACTGTCCCCTGGTTCCAAGTTACACATTATCATGTACCTGTGATTCCCTGTTTTAGCAAGGAAGCAGGGCTCAGAGAGGTGTCCGGGTGGACAGGCTGGGTCCCTGGAGAGCCACAGTGGCTCTGCCCCACCAGGCTCGCTGAGGCCCAGGCCTTGGTGGGGTTGGTTCATTGGTCTCAGTGCTCAGGACAGCATCTGACACAGCCGTGTTGCTCTGTGACTGCTGGCTGAATAGGGTGGCATAAATAAAATGGATGACTAAGGAGCATGAGTGGGGCCTGCTGGACCCCAGGTGAAGGAGACAGATCTTGAGCAGTGGCGGGGCCCTGGGGAACCTCTCCCCGTACCCCTCCTTCAATTGACGGTGAAGAAGGACCAGTTATCATCACACAAGAACTGCAGAGTGTCTCGGTCCTGCGCTGGGCACTCCACACATCCCCTGTCATCCTGAGAACTGCCATGTGCAGTAGGCGCTGTGATGGTCACCTTACAGATGAGAACATCGAGGCTTGGCCAGGGTAGGTGCTCTTGTCCAAAGCCATCCAGCTGGTAACTAGCAAAGCGCTGGGGGACAGGCCATGCTGTGTGGGCGCCTGCACTGCCTGGCACCTGGACTTTCTGCCATGGTCCTGCCGGGCCTCTTGAACACACTGGTGAGGGTGCACACGTGTCTGAGGCCCGGAGTCCTTTCTTGATGCTGTAAGAGAGCAGTGAGAACTAGAAGGTGCAGACAGCAGGGGGTTGCACTGGCAGCGCCCCCCCGCCTCTCACACCAGCACCCGCTCTTGCTTAGCTTTTCAGAAGCCGTCGCTTTGCGCCTTCTTTCCGCTGGAGTCATTTGAGCCGCATGTGAAGGTTTTGAAGTTTTCTCCTGAGCACTGAATTGGGAATGTGTATGTGTGTTTCCGCCCCACTGCGAGCGAGTCCGTGTTTATCACCCAAAGATACTTGTTTAATTGAGGGATACCTTAAATTACTATAAGGAATGAAGAATTACTGATCTCCTGAAAGGCAGTTTTTTAAGCTCCCACTGCCAAGTGTGTAAGACTCAAAGCTCTCTCTTTCTGTCATGAGCTAATTGGAATGAAACGCAGGTGCCATTTCTGCCTGAGCTCCGGCAGCATCCCTACGCTTTCAGGTCTGAGCCAGCACATGTTTCTGGCATTTAGACTTTACGGTAACAGGAGGGATCTTACGATTATTACTAAAGATGGTTTTGGAAGAGGACCATCCGTGACTATAAAAGTGCACAGTTTCAGTTGTGCACACGAGTGCTGTGGTGTTTGTGTGTTTCACAGAAGATGAGCTCCAGGCCAAGCTGTCCGCTCCGGGGTGCAGGAGGCTGCCGGAGCATCACACAGCCACCCAATCCGCAGGGAACTACACATGACGTGGCCGTCCTCCTGTCGGAAGAGGCCTCTGGGGGCTCAAGATCCTGGAGAAAAGGCCTCATTTGGACAGGACTGTGGCAGTTTATGTCCTGATTGTTGGTGCATGTTTTATCCACTTGTCAGCTCCGTTTATCATTAAAACCAGGATGCCAGAAGCCAGTGCTCTGTGTACTTCCAGCAGGCAGATCAGGCCTCCCTTCAGCTTCTGCGGCCCCTGCGAAGGGTTTCTGACCTTTTTTTTTTTTTTGAGATGGAGTCTTGCTTTGTCGCCCAGGCTAGTGTGCAGTGGCACCATCTTGGCTCACTGCAACCTCCGCCTCGTGGGTTCAAGCAATTCTCCTGCCTCAGCCTCCCAAGTAGTTGGGATTACAGGTGACCACCAGCATGCCCAGCTAATTTGTTTGTTTGTTTTTGAGATGGAGTCTCGCTCTGTAGCCCAGGCTGGAGTATAGTGGCACAGTCCCGGCTGACTACAGCCTCCGCTTCCTGGGTTCAAACGGTTCTCCTGCCTTAGCCTCCCAAGTAGCTGGGATTACAGATGCCTGCCACCATGCCCACCTACTTTTTTGTATTTTTAATAGAGATGGGGTTTCACTGTGTTGGTCAGGCTGGTCTTGAACTCCTCACCTCAGGGGATCCGACCACCTCAAACTTTCTTCTTGGGAAAAGTTGGCGATGGTTCGACAGACAAATAATTGCCAAATTACATAGGAAAATGCTATCAGAAAGGGCACACGAGGCGGGGCGTGGTGGCTCACGCCTGTGATCCCAGCACTTTGGGAGGCCGAGGCAGGCAGATTACAAGGTCAGGAGGTCAAGACCATCCTGGCTAACAGTGAAACCCCGTCTCTACTAAAAATACAAAAGAATTAGCCGAGTGTGGTGGTGGGCGCCTGTAGTCCCAGCTACTCAGGAGGCTGAGGCAGGAGAATGGCGTGAACCTGGGAGGTGGAGCTTGCAGTGAGCTGAAATTGCGTCACTGCACTCCAGCCTGGGAGACAGAGCAAGACTCCGTCTCAAAAAAAAAAAA
>NW_012102698.1:5075534-5089489 GCF_000951045.1 Mandrillus leucophaeus
AAAAAAAAAAAAAAAAAAGGAAAGGGCACATGATTTAGTGGAATCAGCCCAGCAGTAGGTGCCTTTGGAGGCTTTCCTGGTGTCCCATGTGTCTTAGGCCGCTTCCCTTCCATTAGCACCACGCCGCTCGGCTCCTATCATTAGGGTGGTTGCAAAAGGCAGGTGGTCATTTATATTTTATCATCAGGGCCCTTGTCTTTGCCCACTTAAGATACATTTGGAGCCCCGGAATGACACTCGGGGTCATTCAAGATAACCACCGGAACCACTCGCACGCGACCTCCTGGAAAAGTTGAGCCACACTGTCTTCCTCGGTGCCCTCACCATGGTCTTCTGTGAAGGTGCTCAGATGCTTTCCCTGGGACAGATGCAGGACCTGGCTTGCTCTCCCATAGATGCCCAGATGTGCAGGGCCTCTTCCTCCTCCCCTCACTCTCTCCTCTGCCTTGGTCATGGTCCCTGCTTGGTTCCACGGTTCTGGGAGTCCCTCGAGAGGGGACGTCCTGTCCTGCTCATCCTCAGCCACCAGCACTTGGCAGAGCCCTCGCTCCACCAGCAGCTCTCACAGAAGCTTCGAGCGCAGATCCAAGGGTGGCTTCCGATCCCTCACCGCAGCTTCCCCACACAGTCCTAAACATATTTGCGGTGCTTTGTCTCTTCTGTAGCCTTGGACAAGCTGGGCTCCAGCATATGCCCCTTTTCACCTGACTTCTTTCAGTCTCCACAGTCATCTTGAGATTTAGCCAGGAGTTTGCATTGTCGGTGGCTTGTGTCTTTGTGTAGTGGAGTGGTGTGTCATCGTAAAGGATTCTTTCCTTAAAAGTTCATCTGTTTCCTCCCTGTCTGAAGGTTAGAAAGTGTGACAAGGGTGTGGTGGCTCATGCCTGTAATCCCAGCACTTTGGGAAACTGAGCCCAGCGGATCACTTGAGGTCCGGAGTTCGAGACCAGTCTGGCCAACGTGGCAAAACCCCATCTCTACTAACAATATAAACATTAGCTGGGCGTGGTGGCACAGGCCTGTGATCCCAGCTACTCCAGAGGCTGAAGCAGGAGGATTGCTTGAAGCTGGGAGGCAGAGGTTGCGGTGAGCCCAGATCGCTCCAGTGTACTCCATCCTGGGTGACAGAGCGAGACTCCGTCTCAAAAAACAAAAAATGACAGTGTGACAAGATCAGTCAGAATGTGGAATGTTTTCCCAGAGTTCCGGCAGTGTGGACCCTGGACCAGCAGCCTCGGCATCACCTGGAAACTTGCTAGAAAAGCACATTCTCAGGCCCTACCCAGGCCTCCTGAGTTGGAAGCTCTGGGTGTCCCGGCAGTCTGTGTGCTCTTGGGGATTTGGACGCCTGCTTGTGTCTGAGGTCTGAGGTCCATTCTCTGTGGCGCGAGGGAGGATGAGGGCTGGGCCTGCTGGCTTTACGGTCAGGTCGGAAGCAGCACGTGGCTGTCTGGACAAAGCCTTTGGTGTTGCTTCCTTTGTCCTGACCCAATGTCTGTGTGTTTCTTTCTGTTTTATTCCAAAATACAGTGCATGGTGGTTCCTCTAGCATAAGCGCCGTTGTGATTTCTATTGCTGTCATGACATAAACTGCAGTCATAGGTGCAGGTTTGGGTGGAAAAGAGTAGGAAAATGAGTGCAGTCTCTGGTCGACCTTAGGAAGTGGGTGAGGAGAGAAGCCTCAGGGCCCACAGGCAGCACAGCCTCTCGAGTCCTAAGGGAGCCTCTTCACCTACCCTCAGACCACTCTTGCTGGGTGGCCCTTAGTGACAGCCACTAGCCCTGGCCCCCCACACTAGACTGGTCACGCTCAGCCTTGGCTGCACGTTGGAACCACCCGAGGTGGTTTTACTGCCAATGCCCCATTAGATTGGGATCTCTGGGGGCGGGATCCAACCATCTGTGGCTCCTGAGCCCCAGCGATTCTTTAGCCAGGGCTGAGGCCCTTGGCCTAGACTCTTCCTTCTGTCTGTCCTCCACCGAGTCCTGCTGCTGCTGCACCTGGAACTGCCCATCCTGTTTCTCCACTGTGCCTGCCTTCAGATGGCCTCCTTCCTCTGGGGTCATCATCGTGCCACCTTCTGCCTGTTTCCATGTTCCTGCGCTCACTGCTGTTTCTCACCTTCAGGCTTTTTCCCAGATGCAGGAACAAGCTACCTCATTGCACGTGGTGGCCTAGGGGGCTGTGGAGTAGGGTCCTATGTGCCAGTCTTCTTCCTTTGCTTGGAATGGTTGATCTTTGCCACCACCCGCCACTCATGGATAACCAGGGCAACCCGCAGGTTCATGTGGATTAAGCAAGTCACTCCAAACTTAAGGACTTAAAATAACAATGGTTTGGCTCACAGATACGCGGTTTGTGCAGGGTTCAGTGGGGATGGCTGGACTGGGTGGCCTTCCTGGGGGCTAGAGAACCCCCAGGTTGGAAAATGGCTCACTCAGCTGTCTGGCAAGTTGGTGCTGGCTCAGCAGAGAGCTCAGCCAGGGCTGGGGACTGGAAGCCCCCACTCCTCTCGATATGGGCCTCTCCATGGGCTGCTTGAGCTTCCTCACAGCATGGTGGCTGAATTTGAGGAGAACAAGGTAGAAGTGCTTGGCTCGTTAGTGGCCTAGCCTTGGAGGTCACAGAGCATCACTTCCGCTGTGCCGGGCCACTTCCATGAAGGCCCACCCAGAATCATGGGGGGATGTGGACTCCCCTCCTGGTGGAGCAGTGGCAAGCGTGGAGCAAGTAGCAAGCTTCCGGCCGAGCATGCGGGAGGAGAGGCCCAAAGCCGTGGCACCAGCAGCTCCTGCCTCGTGTGATCGTCCCTCTTCTTCACCTCTCTTCCTGTTAGCGTCATCTCCTGTTCCTCCTGTTGGAATGACCTCCTGTCCCCGTTCCGTACCCGCTCTGAGACCAGGGAGGGTGTCCTTGGGGCCTGCACATGGTAGGACTCAGTGAGCGTGCGACCACCCCTCTGACTGCACTCACGCCCACACACCAGGGCTGCCCTTCGCGTGGCGGGGTCACACGTGGGTTCCTTTCCGGCAGTTTTCCGGCAGGCCACGGTGAAGGGTGCGGTGCCTGCAGGATCAGCGCGTTATGTTTCTTGTCCCGTCGTGGAGGTAAGGAGCCCGACTCACATGCCGAATGTCTGCCTTCCACAGATGGAACCGCCTCTCTGCCACGTCTCAGCCAGCAGCCAGAGGCCCTGAGGCCCTGAAGCCTGGGATCAGAGCCAGACCATGCCCCTGCCTGTGGCCAGAAGCCTGTCTGGAGCCCTTTGGGCCCCTCAGCTTTCTGGAGACAGGGCTTCTGGGAGTCAGTGTTTCTCTCCCTCTGCGGCAATACCCAAGTGTACCCGAGTGCAGGTTTCTTCCCAGAGGCTGTGACACCGAGCGTTCCTTGGGGCTGTTTAGCCTGCGTGCTTCTTTGACAGTGGCGCTCCTTGCAGACCAGCACTCCGCAGCCGCCCCTGAGCGCCTGCCTGTGACAGCTGGCCCCTCACCTGGGGCCGGGGGCTGTGTGAGCTGCTTTGTTCTGACCCCAGAAGGAGGAGGCTCCACACGCTTCTTTCCAGTGCTCTGGCCACTGGCACCCTGTGCAGGGAGGCGGCAGGCGTGTGGCGGGAGGAGCCGCCCAACTGCGGGCTTTGCATCTGAGATTAGGGTGTCCCGGGGTCCCCTATCTGTGGGCCCAAGGGGAGCGTGTGTGGATTTACCCTGGTATCATTGAAGGGAGCATTCGAGATAATAAGAGTAGTGCTCTTTCTGAGAATGGTTTTTCAGTTAAATCATCAGGTTGAGATGAAACAAACTTGAATTTCTTCCTGACAATTTGTGAACTTGCTGTAAGATACAGTCCCATTGGGTCCAGGGCCCTGATCCATTTAATCACCCCCTCTTTTCCGGGCATTTGCCGCCTCTTTTCCCCCATTCTGGGGGGCCCCAGATGAGCAGGATTTTGTCCTCATCCTCATCACATTAAACAACCTGCCCTGTCCCAGGCTGGGAAGCCTCTGTTCTGTCTCCACCAGTTTCTACTTGAGAGAACCTTGGCAGCCGAGCAGCCTGTCAGAGTTGAGCCCCAGCCCCCCATGGGCCGGAATCGGGTGCGGGATATTGATACTGGATATCACGGTCGGCAGAAGCTAGCTCTCCAGAGGGCGTGCATTTGCTCCCTCACACCAACAAAGCAAGCGGCCTCACACAAAGGCAGAGCTCAGTGTGAATTAAGTCTAAGTTATTAAAAGGGTTTCACACGTTTTTATTTCTTGAATATTGAAAAACGGGAATACATATGCAAATGCAGTTTAATCAGCTCCGTTCTGACCTCTCAGCATTCAGCCCGGGCCTGCTTTGTGATCGGGGGCGTTCCTTCTGGGGCAGGGGACGACGCGGGGGTGCAAAGCCAGGGAGGGCCCCACCCCCATCCTGCCATGTGACCTCCCGCCAGCACTGTCTTTGGTTGAGAGTGACTCCAGTGGCTGGAAGGTTCTAATTGTTCAGCTTTCTTGTCTTTGCCTTTCATGGGCCACTTTATACATCCTTAATATGCGATTCCGTTAGGCACTAGTTAGAGGCTGTGCGGTATCAGAAATGATGACGGCTTGCAGTTTCACTGGCCTACACTCAGCTCCCGATGCCTCCTGTTTGCTAGCAGAAAGGCCATGGGGTGTCTGACCATGTACAGTGGGGTGATGGTGGCCCCCACCCCGGAGCCAGGCTCAGCCCCCGTGTGGTGCAGGCGAGGGCACCCTGTGGCCCCGCGCCTCCCTAGGTCTGTGGCCTTGGTGGGTGGAGTTTCTTTCTCCAATTCTCAGGTCCCTTACTCTAAAGTAGTGCTCATGACAGTGGTGGCATCTCAGGGCCAGCGTGGACCTCCAACTGGTGTTCTTCATCCTCATCTTGTCCCCTGGCGTCCTGGAGTGCAAGCTTAGCTGCTCCCTCCTTGGACTCCACACGATCCGTACCGCTGTCCTCCTGCCTCTGAGAGATCCGCCCACTGTGGGCTCACACAGCCTGTGAAACGCTTGTGGAAAGCCAGGGAGGTGGAAGTTAGGCTCGGCCATGTCCCGGAGCCCCGTGGGTAGAAGCAAGGCCTCGTCTGGGTGACGGAGAGGACAGCCTGCAGAGAGACTGCAGGGGGTGTGCACCAGGGCACACTGAGCCTGGCTATTGTGGTACAAGGCCCAGGCACCACCAGCCTCGTGCCTGCTGGGAGTCCGGGGAGCACCGTGTTGAGGGTGAGCCTGGGTGCCCCTCCAGACACACCTGAGGAGGTGGAGAATGTCAGGAATGGGCTGTCACTTGCATGGAGTATCCGTGTCCTAGGGCTGCCAGGCGCCACATGCTGAGGGCTTGCAGGCCTGAGAGTTCTGGAATTGGGGCATGGGCAGGGCTGTTTCGCTCTGGAAGCTTCGAAGGAGAATCTGCCCCATGCTTCCGCTTCCCACCCCCATGTGTTGCCAGCCATCCTGGGCATTCCTGACTCATGGCAGCCTCACTCCAGTCTCTGCCTCTGTCGCCACGTGGCCTTCTCCCGTTGTGTGGCTGTGTCCACATTTTCCTCTTCCCGCGAGGACACCCATTGTTGGATCAGGGCCATTTTCCTCCTCCCGCGAGGACATACATCATTGGATCAAGGCCCACCCTACTCCAGTGCAACCTCCTCTGAGCTGCATCTTCACATGCCCTGTTTTCCAGTGAGGTCACATTCACAGGAACCACCAGGACTGGGGCTTGGGGGACACAGATCCACTCACCATGGACAGGTCCTCGTGGAGCAGGGCTGATGCGTTGCCGTTGCCGGGGAGCCGCTGCCGGCACCCGCGCTGTCTCTACGGTGGACTGGCCCTCCTCTCCCGCCCAGCAGCGGAACAGGCCAGTGCGGCTGTGTGGTTCCTGGGCAGCGGTGCCGGGCGGTCATGCTGCTCAAAGCTGGGCAGGTTTGTCCGCGGGAGGCCACGTGTGCTTCAGCAAACACAGAATTAGAAAACCAAAATCCCTGTTGTACATCTCTGCAGATTGAGCTGTTCAGCTCAGTGTGGTTAATGTCAGGGAGGATTAAATGGTTCCGTCTGATCCATTTACCCAATGGCATTTTACTTTAAGTACAGAGACGGTAGTACATTTTCAGGAAGAAGTTACTCCATTTCTTACTGCTGCGAATGAACTATCATTCTACATGGCTTTAAGGCCAAGCTGGGCCTGGCCCTACCCAGCTGTGCTCAGCACTGCCCCCTTGTCCTCAGGGCCTGGCAGGGCTGTGTGGTGACTGTTGCTGTCACCATAAGGCAGGACCAGATGATTTAGAAGGAATCCTAGGGGCATTTAGGTATTCATAAACGCTGAGATCATCCTTCTGAGCACCTCCTGTCTTCTGTCATACTCAGGATCGCCGGCCCATTACGGTGTCAGGAATGTGCTGCTTTTAATTAAATTTCACGAAGAATAAATGTTAACTCTCCAAGTGTCTTTAATTTCTTCTCTGTAGTTGACAGTCTTTTTGAGAAATGGATTGTACACTTTAATCATTGTCATTATAAAGAGGCAGTTTCTAAAGGATGTATCAAGCTTTTTAAAATTTTTTTTATTATTTATTTTATTTTATTTGTTTACTTTTTGAGACGGAGTCTCACTCTGTCACCCAGGCTGGAGTGCAGTGGTACGATCTTGGCTCACTGCAACCTCCGCCCCCCAGATTCAAGCGATTCTCCTGCCTCAGCCTCCTGAGTAGCTGGGATTACAGGTGCCCGCCATCACGCCCAGCTAATTCTTTTGTATTTTTATTAGAGATGGGCTTTTAGTGTGTTAGCCAGGATGGTCTTGATCTCCTGACCTCGTAATCTGCCCACCCTGGCCTCCCAAAGTGCTGGGATTACAAGTGTGAGCCACTGCGCCTGGCCTGAGCCTTTTTTTTTTTTTTTTTAAACAACAGGAATCTCAATTATAAATTAAGGTTATTTTGTAGTTCTTTTTGGTTCCTCACTAACATTAGGGAAAAGCGAAGTTCCGAGAGTTGCAATCTCACAGGTAGGCTCTGTGCAGGCGGTAGCCTTTCTCCACGGGGCAGGGCTCAGGACCCTCCCGCCAGCCTCCCCTGTGGCTGGACACTCCTAGACCTGCTTCTCTTGGGGGCAGACCTGGCTCCCTGCCCGTGCCCTGCCTGCCCTTGGGGGAGGGTTGAGAAACAAGTATTATTAAAGATTTTTTTTTTTTTTTTTTTGCTGTGGGTCTCCACGGAGACTTAGCAGGCCTTTCAGTGGGGACTGGGTTGGTTGGTTGGATTGCGGGAAGACCTGCGGGATCACATCCTCAGTTTTCCCTTCTGATTTGAGGAAGCTACAAAGTTCTAAGGCCTAGAAGCAGCTGGTTTTCAGTGTTGTGTTTTGTTTCAAATGAGTGACTTCAGGTCCTTAGGTGAGGAGACGTGGGTTCCTCGGCCACTTCGTGAATCCTGCTCTGAGTTCCTCAGCTCCCCCTGTGTCCAGCTGTGCGTGGGGTGGGAAGGAAGGAGGATCTAGGAGAAATGCAGTGTCCCCCTGGGAACACACTGAGTGAGTGGACCTTGGGGACACTGGTGCCCATGCCCAGCAGACAGCTGGACACGTGGATCCAGGAAAAGAGCCCTCCTCTGAGTCACATCGTCCTGTGCATCATGTGAGATATAGAAAGGCTTGTATTAAACAAGCTGGTGGAAAGAAACACATTTATCAAGGACCATTAGGGAAGGTGATTGATGTCATCGAAACACTTTGCATTGCAACATGCCAGCAGCATTTTGGGAACTAAGCTGCTGGGGACTAGATAAACCAAGGCATATGGGTACGACTCACAGGCACTTCTTAAAAAGCTGACTTTGTTGAAAAGGAAAAGCATCTTAAAATTCACACAAACAATGGCAAAGCCACCTGGTGCTCATGCAGGAGGATGTGCTGCTGCCTGAATCCCGAAGTGGGCGGCACCCACGAGGGGGGTTCCTCGGAATGCTGGTGGCGTGCCGGGACGTACGTGCGGAACTAGAGGGCATATGAGGGGATGCTCGAGTCAGGGGAGGTCGGGCCAAGCTTTGGCCGCCCAAGCGTGCACAATATATCATGGCTCCGCCCCATGGAAGAGACGCTTCTCTGGAGGGCACCTGTCCCTCTGCATCCCTTCGTGAGGGAGCGAGCACGTGCAGAGGGAGGCTGGGAAGCACAGCCTGGCTGTGTGTCCACTCTAAGGTATTCCCATGGAAGGCAAAGCACGGTGTTAACAGAGTGCTGGCCGGCTGTGTCCCACAGTTCCCTGTACCTTGGCACTCAGCCACTCGGGAGGCAGCGCTTGCCCAGGCAGCCAGCCTCTTTGAAACTCATCTGCCTTGGGCATCAAGAAAACCCCAGGCCCCCCATGAACTGTGCTCAACCCCCTGGCATACTTGTATCTCTGCTCTCCTCCCTTGGCCCCTTCCACATCTGTATTTTAATGCAGCTCTAGGGCTGGTGTCTGGATAGGTCATTGCAAATCCTGTCTTGAATGGGGTGTGCCTGTTAAAAAGGTTTGACACCACGCAGACTCTGTTGCCTGTGCCTGGCCTGGTTTGCCTGATACCAGTCCTTTTAAAAGACTCATTTTGGCCAGGTGCGGTGACTCACACCTGTAATCCCAGCACTTTGGGAGGCTGAGACGGATGGATCATTTGAGGTCAGGAGTTCGAGACCACCCTGGCCAACATGGTGAAACCCCATCTCTACTAAAAATACAGAAATTAGTAAAGTGTGGTGCTACGTGCCTATAAACCCAGCTACTCAGGAGGCTGAGGCACGAGAATCACTTGAACCCGGGAGGTGAAGGTTGCAGTGAGCCGAGATGGTGCCACTGCACTCCAGCCTGGGCAATAGAGTAAGACTCTGTCTGTCCTTCCAGGCCTTTAGAGGCAGAAGAGAACCATTGTAAGCTCCAGCACAAGCTCTTTCAGGCATTGTTTGTAGTTTAATAAATCCTGCCTCCTGTATTCATCCTGATAATGAAGGGGCGACTGCTCAGGAGGAAAGCCAGGGTGCACAAAGAGATGGGCATTAGCACACAAAAGGACAGAGGTGGGCCTTCCACCCTTTGCAACGATGCTCCTTGTACATCCACAGAGAACTCCCTTCTGATCTGTGCAACAAGTAAAGGAGGCGCCAGCTCCAAAGATGCCGTGCTCAGAGCGTCTGGGTGTGTCCGCCCCAGGCTGTCCTGTTGAAAGATGCCTTGCTTAGAGCGACTGGGCGTATCCACCACAGGCTGTCCTGTTGAAAGACACCGTGCTCAGAGCGTCTGGGCGTGTCTGCCCCCGGCTGTCCCGTTGAAAGATGCCTCCTCAGAGCAACTGGGCGTGTCTGCCCCGGGCTGTCCTGTTGAAAGATGCCGTGCTGTCCTGTTGAAAGATGCCGTGCTCAGAGCGTCTGGGCGTGTCTGCCCCCGCTGTCCCGTTGAAAGATGCCTCCCCAGAGCGGCTGGGCGTGTCCGCCCCAGGCTCTCCTGTTGTGTCGGGCTCAGCAGGGTGGGTGGGAGTGGTGTCAGGAATCAGAACAGGCGGAGATGCCTGGGGCTGGATGCCAAAGCCTCGGGGAGGGACCATCATCATGTATTTAATAACCTGAAACAGATTAAGACCACGCTTGTGCGCGTACACACACACACACTTGAGCGTGCATACGTGAACTCACAGAACTGTGCTTTGCTCAGTACTTTCCCCGCTGAGCGGCCCTCTTCAGGTGCCTGAAGGCCTCTGGAACACACACTTGTCTGTCGACCATCTTTTCATGGACGATGCTTTGAGTGCCTCTTTGAACATTTGGACTCCATGTGTTCTAGTGCTGCATGCTGGACATAACAGACCAGTGAGCACCGTGCCCTGCTCTGGGGGAGCCTTCAATTGAGAGGGGCAGGGAGTAGACATACCTCGACCAGAGTCAGTGAAAGCGCTCGGCACGGAGAGTTAGGGAGAGGGGCTCCCCTGTCTGGCCACGGGCAGTGTCTAGTCACCTGGCTGGTGTTCACTTTTGGCAGGCCAGCAGCGGAGATGCTGTGGGCAGAAGTCTGGGTGCCCATGTGGGTGCCAGGCTCCCCACTCTGGCCAGACCCTTCACTGGGGTAGCCACCCGTCCATGGCACCACCGTCAGGGGAGAGGAGCCGTTGCCCCCAGTGCCCTCCCTCCCTCTCTGCCAGCATCATTGGGTCGAAAGCAGGCGTCCTTGACGCTGCTGGCCATCAGGAGAGCCGGTGTCACCAAAGGAAGTCATGTTTCTTTCTCTGAAGTCTGTGTGGCAGTCCCACAGGATGTGAGATGTCAGAAGATGAAGGCAGCGCTTCTGGTGTGGACTTTAATGTCGCGACTTGCAGCACCATAGAGCACCTGCTTTTCATATAAGATCTTTCTGTGGACCTGAAATAATCCAGAATCATCTCATCAAGTGGAATATGCCATATAATATTTAAATACCTGTAATTTCTCTAAAACCCTGGGGCCAGAAACTCTAGTGGTTGCTCTATTCATGGATTCATGTTGCAGTAAAATGTGATAATTGATGAATATCTGTGGAAATGGATATGATTGTGTCCTTTTAAATGAGCTAACAATTTCATGCTGAAATCTCAGCAGTGCTATTGTTTAGAATAAAAGGAGACATGCAAATGAGGCCAGGGTGCAGATTGTGGTAGAACAATGCTGGCAGCCTCTTTATTGGACCCATTAATTAATTCCCCATCAGCCAGTTTCCCTGGGAATGAACTGGAAAAATAATTAAAATGATACATGAGGTAAAGAGTTTAGAAATTCAAAAGGTGAAGGCGAGAATTAGTTTAATACGTAATTAGACATATTATTTGTGACTCTACATTTTTTAAAATGTGGTTCACTGAGGCAATAGGTTCCTATTTTTAGTCCTGGATAGTTAATAAATATCATTTGGGACTGTTTTTCAACCACAATGGCTCATAAATTTTCTTAATAACATTAAGTGGCTAATTATATTGTACATTGTTAAAATAACTTCTATTGCAAAATCTAATAATACAACAAAAGTTTGCAAAAGCAAGTTTTTAGAGGAATTCATTTGGCTAAATTTCCAAGTGAGATCTGGCATACATAGACCAAACTGAAAGAGTGTCAGCAGAGAGTCTGCAGGTTCACATATATTTTTGTTGCAAACATGATCCAGACAATCTCAAAAACCAACTTCGTTTTAGTGTGAGTGGTGCAGATGGGAAGTCGTCCCTCCCAGAGTCCAGACTGAGTGCTGGCTCCATGGCTCTCCGGAGCAGCGGAATCTTAATGGAACGTGCTTCCACTGCCGTGTCCTCTCGGTCGGGCCTCGGCTGTAGCCTCAGTGTTGCACATGTCAGGATGGACGAACGTGAGTCTTGGCGTGCAAGTGCATCTGAATTGCACCTCCCTGGCATTGCTGGAGCAAAACCCTGTTGTTCGGATGGAGCGGAGCTGACCTGACGGTTCCAGGCAGTTCTCTGTCGTTGGGATGGAGCGGAGCTGACCCGGCGGTTCCGGGCTGTTCCCTGTTGTTCGGTTGGAGTGGAGCTGACCGGGCGGTTCGGTTGGAGCGGAGCTGACCCGGCGGTTCTGGGCTGTTCCCTGTCGTTGGGTTGGAGTGGAGCTGACCCGGCGGTCCGGTTGGAGCGGAGCTGACCCGGCGGTTCCGGGCTGTTCCCTGTTGTTCGGTTGGAGCGGAGCTGACCCGGCGGTTCGGTTGGAGCGGAGCTGACCCGGCGGTTCTGGGCTGTTCCCTGTCGTTCGGTTGGAGCGGGGCTGACCTGGCGGTTCCAGGCTGTTCGTGGAAGTTGTTTCTGTTTCCCTGTTATTTTGAGTATACTTAGACGGCCCAATAATTCCATTTCTGTGAACCTAAGAGTATAAACATTTCATAAGATTGTCGAACTTAAAGTGATAGGCCTAGCTGGAAATATTTTACCCCATACCTGTGCTTATTTCTTTTTAATGGGCAACTGAAAAGTAATTTTAGTAACCAACCTCCCATACCACTGGAGAAAAAATACAACCACAGTCATTTCCACGTATTAAGAGCCCACATGCGCCCATCACTGTCATCCACAGTCCGCACCTGTTAGCTTGTTTCACCCTCCCGGGAGCTTACGCAGAGCATGGCCAGATACCCACCTTACAGCCTTACAGGTGGATACAGATACCCACCTTACAGCCTGTGCTGCTGTGGCCAAGGAAGAGACGTTTGTGCTTGGGAGGCGTGCAGACGGGTCAGCAGTCAGACCCCCCAGCGGGAATGACTCTCAGCTGCTCCCTGCCTGTCCTCAGTTGCTTTTTGGTGGAAGTGCAGGCCCCTCTCTCCCCCACTGTGCCGTCCCAGCCACCTGAGCCACTGAGCTTCTGCAGCAGCACAAGCCCTTTCAGTCTTCCCAAGTCGTCCCCGCTCTGGGGTGGGCGCCCGCTTTTAGGCTCTTTGCTTTTACAGTCAAAGTTAAAACGGGAAACCCTTCCCTCGGGCCGGCGGGAGAGGATCCAGCCCTGCCACTTCCATTCTTTCCTTTTAAATGAGACTCTGTCCGTTGATCATCCTGTGGTTTGATCTGTCAATCCAGAAACAGTTGCTAATGCTTTATGGCTGTGGTTTGTCGCGCTTCTGGGAAAGAGGAAAAGAAATGAGCCAGTCCTAATAAATAAAAGTTATTTCCTCATTTGAATTTCTGAGTCCTGAGAGTCAATATGATGCAGACATCAATCTTGTTATTCTTGGAGTGGAGAGACAGTTTCTCATTGTGCATCACCCTGGGTTGTGATGATAAAACATGTGGTGTGTTTGGCTGGGCTCAGTCATGGCCTCTCCTGAGACCCGCTGCCTTTTTATATTGCAGATTACACACTTGGCTTAATGTTGGAAGCAGGCCTGTGTTCCCTTGGTCTTTACGAGCATTATTATAGAAAACTTCATGTTTCTAAGGTGGTTTCGTTTGTCATGAATACTCAGAGATGCAGTTTTCTCAAGCAGCCCTCCGAGTGTGCTCAGAAAGGTGAGGCCCCCGAGGCAGAGGCACGTCCAGGACACTGGTGGGCTTCTCTGGGAATTAGGAGGAAAAAGAGGAGCGGGACAGAGCCTGAAGAGGCTGCTCTCCTGGGGTGCGGGCCAATGGAGGGTGTGGAGCTCCCCAGCTGGCAGGTGGCAGAATTGGGACTGAAGCTCAGTCCCCACTCATCCAGGCCACAGCTTCTCCTTTGGGGCCACTCTGCCTCATTCACCATCTCTCCAGCACCAAGCAGTTGTGTGATTCTTACAATGTGCCTGTCGTGCTTCTGGTCGCAGCCCTCTTGGCTTTGCAGCAGTGCGGTGCCTGGGCCTGCATTGGTGGAAGTGGAGTTTTCCCAGTCTCATCCGTGGAGTGGCCTTCCCCTAAGGGCTTGCCTGGTATGTTTCAGATGCAGGGGCTCCTGTCTCTCTGTGCCTTGTGCGCTTGGCCACACCCTTGTAAGCACCCCTGCCATTTCCCAGGGCCACTGTTGCAAGCACCCAGGGCAGTGCCAGACTTGGCTCTGCGTCCCACACCCTGTACAGGGGGGCCTGGCACGCTGGCAGCCTGCTAAGAACTGGATAGGTATGTGGTGGGCACATGGCACCCCGATCTGATTTACTTGGTGTCCTGTCAGGCATACTTGTGAATACCTGCCAGGCCTGTGTGTGGGTGGAGACAGAACCTGCCCTCTGGCCGTCAAGGCTGTGCCTCTTGGCCATACATGTCATGGTCTGGTTCATCAGACCTGCCCTGCCTGTCTGCTGGGAGGGCTCGCGTGGAGCCTCTTGCTCAGCTGCAGAGAAGGGTGGGTGACCGGCCCCACACTCCTATATGAAGGACGGATGGCTCTGGGCAGCTTTTTGGTTCTGGGGTCAGATTTGAATGTAAAACTGAAAAGTTCTAAATTTATTAAAGGCTTTCTTTTGGGGCTGGAATATGCAATAGATTTTCT
>NW_012102698.1:5094134-5095204 GCF_000951045.1 Mandrillus leucophaeus
TTTCCTAGAATGGTTGTCTCAGTATTGCCTTGCCTTGCCCAGCAGCATCTTGTCTTTAGCACTTGAAATTTACAGAACAGTAAAAGAACGTGGCCATACATGCCCATCTGTTATAGCAGTGCTCTGGATCTCCATGCCAGGCCCATCCACGGAGTCACTCTCATTGATCCCCCCGGACACCCTCAAGGGAGTAGAAGGTGTGATTTCAGGTTTTGTGGATGAGCAGGCTATCACTTGGTAAAAGTATGTGGCAGTGCTGTGGCGCTCGCTTCTCTTCCCTCTGCCCTTGGTCTTTGTGTCACCTCTCTCCCTGGATGGACGTGAGTATCTTTCAATCTATACTGTAAGAGTTTTGCTTTTAAAATAAACATAGAAAAAGGGTGGGAATTGCAACCATGTATGCTAGTGTGGCCCCCTCCCTGGAGAGCTGAGACAGGTGAGAATGGCTGGCATGGAAGAGCTCTGTGCTCCTGCTCCCTTACCTGTAAGGCATTGCTGGTGGTAGGATCCACTTCATGAGACCATTGCAAGGAATAAACCAAATGGAATAGTGAATGTCAAGTGCTTAGCACAGTTGTGGCACGCAGTACCGTGTCACAGGTCAGAGCCGTAGCGTGTAGTTGCTATTAGTGTGATTCTTACCATTGAGGTCTAGGGAACCTACCACCCCATATGCAATCCGTTTGCTGCACCCCTTTTTAATGATCATCCAGCATCTGCTGCATTACCTGTGGTGACAGTGAACCCACTACTCACAAGGCAGCCTCTTCCATTATTAATTGGTTCTAGTTAAGACGGCTTTCCTTACATTCATGTAAAGTCTGTCGTATGGTAGGAATGCTCCCACGGGGATTGGTTTTCTCCTCGGGAGCGGCTGTAGTAGGATAGAGAGTATTGGGGTGGAAAGGCTCACAGAAGGACACAGACCGATTCCATCAGTTTACAGAGCTCTCAGCTACAGTGTCCTCAACTGTGCAGAGCTTCTCTCTTTGCCCTCTCTAAACACTCTGTATATGTACAAACAAGAGATCTCTACTTTACATGGCTTGGAGCTTGTTACCATTGAGTCG
>NW_012102698.1:5095254-5099028 GCF_000951045.1 Mandrillus leucophaeus
AGATGGTTTCGTTTGTCATGAATACTCAGAGATGCAGTTTTCTCAAGCAGCCCTCCGAGTGTGCTCAGAAAGGTGAGGCCCCCGAGGCAGAGGCACGTCCAGGACACTGGTGGGCTTCTCTGGGAATTAGGAGGAAAAAGAGGAGCGGGACAGAGCCTGAAGAGGCTGCTCTCCTGGGGTGCGGGCCAATGGAGGGTGTGGAGCTCCCCAGCTGGCAGGTGGCAGAATTGGGACTGAAGCTCAGTCCCCACTCATCCAGGCCACAGCTTCTCCTTTGGGGCCACTCTGCCTCATTCACCATCTCTCCAGCACCAAGCAGTTGTGTGATTCTTACAATGTGCCTGTCATGCTTCTGGTCGCAGCCCTCTTGGCTTTGCAGCAGTGCGGTGCCTGGGCCTGCATTGGTGGAAGTGGAGTTTTCCCAGTCTCATCCGTGGAGTGGCCTTCCCCTAAGGGCTTGCCTGGTATGTTTCAGATGCAGGGGCTCCTGTCTCTCTGTGCCTTGTGCGCTTGGCCACACCCTTGTAAGCACCCCTGCCATTTCCCAGGGCCACTGTTGCAAGCACCCAGGGCAGTGCCAGACTTGGCTCTGCGTCCCACACCCTGTACAGGGGGGCCTGGCACGCTGGCAGCCTGCTAAGAACTGGATAGGTATGTGGTGGGCACATGGCACCCCGATCTGATTTACTTGGTGTCCTGTCAGGCATACTTGTGAATACCTGCCAGGCCTGTGTGTGGGTGGAGACAGAACCTGCCCTCTGGCCGTCAAGGCTGTGCCTCTTGGCCATACATGTCATGGTCTGGTTCATCAGACCTGCCCTGCCTGTCTGCTGGGAGGGCTCGCGTGGAGCCTCTTGCTCAGCTGCAGAGAAGGGTGGGTGACCGGCCCCACACTCCTATATGAAGGACGGATGGCTCTGGGCAGCTTTTTGGTTCTGGGGTCAGATTTGAATGTAAAACTGAAAAGTTCTAAATTTATTAAAGGCTTTCTTTTGGGGCTGGAATATGCAATAGATTTTCTATCCCTCTCAATTCCCTCTTAAAATTTAATACTGCCATAAAAATGATGGATAGCAAATTATTCCAGGAAAAATGATACTGAAAGACTCTTCTAACTGTTGAAGCAGAAGTACAGACTCGGCGAAGAAATAGATGTGACCCAGAAAACTCACGAGGAAAGAGGAAATCGTGTACTTTGTGGAAACCATATCCACATAATGTTGTTCCAGGCAGTAGAAAGCAACTATTTTTATTCCAGATATTGAAGCACAGAATCTATTTTGTGCCGCTGGCGGTTTTATTAACATAGTAACACTGTGCTTTTCTAGAACTGGGTGAGCAGCCTTCCCTGTTTGGAACACTGCGGAGGGTGACTGAACCCCACAATTGATATCAGAAGGTCTCGTGTGGATGCCTCTTCAGGGTGCCTTCCACAGAGCTCTGCCAGCATGCTGAGGCGGCGGGGACAAACCATGAAACCTCATAAATATATACAATGATTGTGCGTGCCCATAAGCATTCGAAATAAAAGTTAAAAAAAAACACATAAAACGACAAGGGCTCTGATTGCAGGGTCTAGGACGTCCCCACTCCGACAGTGATGGTAGCAGAAACAAGGCCCGGCAGCCAGACCCCAGGGCAGGCAGCAGGGAGGAAAACAGGTTTAAAAATCAGACCGGATGCTCATTTTCTACAGAAGTCTGCGTGTAGTTAATACATGGGCAAACAGCCCTTTATTCCTTAATAGGCCTTGAAGACACCACCCCATGGGAGCTTTTTAAAAAAGATAGTATTAAAAGACTGATTCAGGCTGGGCACAGTAGCACACACCTGTAATCTCAGCACTTTGGAAGGTGGAGGAGGGCAGATCACTTGAGTCTAGGAGTTTGAGGCCAGCCTGGGCAACATAGCAAGACCTGGTCTCTACAAAAATTAGCCGAGTGTGGTGGCATACACCTCTGGTCTCAGCTGCTCGGGAGGCTGAGGTGGGAGGATCAGTCAGGCCCCGGAGGTTGAGGCTGCAGTGAGCTGTGATCACGCCACTGTACTCTAGCCTGGGCGACAGCGAGACCCAGTCTCAAAAACAAAACAGAAAAACACCCCACAAAGTATGTGATTCAGACTTAACATCCCGACTGTTGTTCTTACTCCAAGGCAATGAAGCAGTGATGTGGACGGTGCGTGTCCTAGTCCGGAGCGCCTCCCAGGCTAGGAATCCAAGCCAGGTTATGGCTTAAATGGAGACCGATGGAGCTGCTAGCTGAGATCGCCTGCATCGGCCTTTGCAGACTCCCTTGTTTTGCCTAATGTGTGTCAGCACATCTATTAGGAGAACTGAGGGGAAAGGACTGCTCGGTATCAATGATTTCCACTTGGAAATGTCACCATGACAACCCAGGAGGTGCTGGAAGCAGGCATTTTGTTAATTCTGAGTCTTAACCCTTCCCAGGCAACTTCAAAACCTTTTCTCTGGAGAGAAATAGGCTTGTTTAGGGAAGGCGTCTCATTGATCCTCAGCTACATCCACTCAAGTGAATAATGGACGTCTTTGTGCAGGTTTAGAAAAATAGATGCATACAATCTAATATCCCTTCTTTGTACATTTTCACGTGAGATCTTTTGGAGTGCTTTTTGATAGCCAACCCCTCAGGGACCTGGAAATGTCGCTGTCTGAATTCTGTTCTGTCGGTGCTGTGAGGGACAGAAGCTCCGTGTCATCTCGAGAGCCGTCGTACCGCCTTCCTGCCCAGTCGTCTTCGCTGGCACCTCCATTGGCCGTCACATCAAGTCTGCACACCACAGCCTGGCTGTGAGGGTCCTTTTCATTCAACCTCATTCGTCAGTGTTCTTGTGAGCATCTACTCTGGGTTAGGCCCAGACCTCCTGGGTTAATCAGATTGAGCAAAGGGGTGTAATAGAGAACCAAAGGGCCAGGCGCAGTGGCTCACGCCTGTAATCCCAGCACTTTGGGGGGCCGAGGTGGGCGGATCACGAGGTCAGGAGATTGAGACCATCCTGGATAACACGGTGAAACCCCGTCTCCACTAAAAATACAAAAAATTAGCCGGGCATGGCAGCGGGCGCCTGTAGTCCCAGCTACTCAGGAGGCTGAGGCAGAAGAATGGCGTGAACCCGGGAGGTGGAGCTTGCAGTGAGCCGAGATGGCACCACTGCACTCCAGCCTGAGCAACAGAGTGAGACTCTGTCTCAAAAAAAAAAAAAGGAGAACCAAAGTACTAAACCAGGAGTTTGCGGGGACATAGATCCCTGCTTTGCTTCTTGTGTATGTTGGAGGACGCTTTGTAGGGTGCTGAGCTTTCAATATCATATATCACATGATCCTCAGAACTCCCAGAGAGGCTGATAGAGCATCAGAAACAGACTTTCAGCCAGGTGAGGGGGCCCGTGCCTGTAATCCCAGCAACTCAGGAAGCTGAAGTGGTAGGATCACTTGAGGCAGGAGTTCAAGACCATCCTGGGCATATAGCAAAATTCCATCTCTCAGTGTTAAAGGGTGACCACTAAATGAGTAGAAATAGAACATGCAACTTATGAATTAGTAGAGGGAAAAATGGAGAGGAAGAAAACCTTGATCAATACAATAGAAGACATAAAAGGAGAAGAAATATTTTTAAAACGCAGTAAAAGTAAAAATCCTGAATAAGATATTTTAAATAAATATTGAGATAGTTATTTAAATAAATATAAATGGCCTAAATTTGTCAGTTAAAAGACAGTGATTTTTGAAAACTAAAATCCAACTATGTGGTATTC
>NW_012102698.1:5099078-5100319 GCF_000951045.1 Mandrillus leucophaeus
TGCCCAGCTGGGACAGACATCTTGATAAAGAAAAATTGAAGTTTCATTTCTAGTAGGTTGGTGAAATAGCCACCTTCCCATGGAAAAGAAATAAAAATGCTAGAAAATAGCATTTATAATAGCACAAGGAAGGGGTAAATGAAGTAAACTCTTGTAAGGTTCTCATATTTAAGTGGTGCAAAATAACTGAAGATAAATTCAGATGAGGTAAGGAAGTATTCTATAAACCCTAGAGCAATCACTAGCAAAATAAAACGTAGGTGTAAAATCCTAGTAGACAAGATAAAATGGAGTACTGCAAGATATTTGATTGATCCGAAAGAGGGCTGGAAGTGTAGGAAAAAAGAGGAGCACAGAAGAGAATATCAAAAGCAATAGCAAGATAGTAGACTTACACTTAATCATATCAACAGTTATGTTAGATGTAAATGGATTAAATACTTGAATTAAAAGACTGAGATTGTAAGAGTGAATAGACAAACAAGATCCAACTATATGCCGTTTGCAGATGAAGCACTTCAAATATAATGACACAGATAGGAAAAATGATTTAAAAAAATATGTGTCATGCAAATACTAGTCAGTAGAAGGCTGGCTACATTAATGTCAGATTAGGGAGACTGCAAGACATACTTTGGCATACTACCACAGCTAGAGACGGACTTTTTTCTTTTCAGTGAAAGGTCTGTTAATGAAAAACATATAAACTACCCTAAATGTGTTAACAGGACTTCTAATTACATGAAGCACAAATGGACAGACTTGAAGGGAGTAGATAAACTAGTTATAACTAGAGACTTTGACTTTTGTTTCTCAGTCATTGATGGCATAAATAGACCAAAAATCAGTAAAAGTATATTTGATTTAAATAAAATTATGAAGTAATTTGCTTGATCTCATTGACATTTATAGAGTACTACACTCAACAATGGCAGATACCCAGTGACATTCTTTGCAAGTACTCAGTAACGAGTCACCGTGATTTACTGGGCCATAAGACAAGTCTGAAGGTTTTAAAGGATGGAAGTTATATGGAGTATGTTATCTAACTCTAATAGAATTAAGTTAGAAAATAACGAGAAAGATAAAAATCTCAAAATTTTTGAAAATTAAGCAGCATACTTTTGAATAATCTTTGATTTAAAGAAGTGAAAGGGAAAAGAGAATTTTTTTTTAACTGAATGGATTATGAAAATGTAACCTTTGAATTTGTGGGTTATAGCTAAAGCAGTGCTTGGGGA
>NW_012102698.1:5101639-5103904 GCF_000951045.1 Mandrillus leucophaeus
TATTGAGATAGTTATTTAAATAAATATAAATGGCCTAAATTTGTCAGTTAAAAGACAGTGATTTTTGAAAACTAAAATCCAACTATGTGGTATTCATGATTGACACATACATATATAAGGACACAGAAAGTTTTGAATTTTATAAATGGAAAGAAATACAATAGGAAAATCATGACTAAAGAAAGTTGCAGTAGCTACACTGATATCAGACAAAATAGGTTTTAAGCCAAAAAGTGTTAGTGTTAGGAAATCTCTACATGATGCTAAAATAAATAAGTCAGTAGGGATATATGGCAGTTCTGAATGTATATGCACCTAAGAAGCTTAGCTTTACAGTATATTAAGTAAATGTTGCTGGAATTACAAGGATAGATTGACAAATCCATAATCATTGTGGTAGATTTTATCTTTCCTTTCTCATTAGTTGATAAGCCAACAAACATAAAGTGAGAAGGCATAGAAGACTACAACAGTACAAAAACAAGCTTAATTGAATGGTTGTATATAGAAGTCTGCACCTGAAAACAGAGAATAACATGAAGCATTTGTAAAAAGTGAGCACATGGAAGGCCATAGCAAATCTCAACAAATTCTTCCAGCAAATTGGGACTGAGTTATATATATATAGATATATATAGATATATATTGAGATATATAGATATAGATATAGATATAGATATAGATATAGATATAGATCTGTTTTACCATGGTGCATTTAAAATAGAAACCGGTAATGCAAAGAGAACAGCAATACCAAATCCCCTGCATTTGGAAATTTTAAAATGCACTTTTTAAATAATTGAATCGTGTTTTGGTAGGTGATTAGGTATTTATTAAAGAGATCTGGCGGACTGGAGTCTTGCAGGCCAGGGAAACTATGTGAGGATAGGTTTATCTCCTGCATTTCCTTCCACTAGTTCTTCGTCCCATTTTTCGTGTTCATTCTCCCTGACCTCTATTATTGGTCTCCCCATTTGTGTTAGTTCAATTTGCTTTGACTGCATGTAACAGGTGGGGGAAAATAACAACAACAACAAAAACAAGTTAAAACAGAATATCATCTCCCTGTCACAGAGTAGAGTGTAAACGTAGGCATCTGTGGCACTGTAAGATCATTGGTGGCACACATCCTGATGCTCTGATCTTCTTAATGTGCTACCTCATAGTCCATAAGGGCAGCTTGAGTTCCAGCCATCATGTCAGTATCCCAGCTAGCAGGAAAGAGGAAGTGGTAAAGAAGGGCATCATGCCTCCTTTACTGAAGGATGCCTCCTGATTATTGCCTGTACTTCTGCCTACGTATTATTGGCTAAAACATAATCACATGACCGGACTTAGCTGAAAAGGAGATTGGGCACATGACCACTTGTTCCTGGTGCCAATGGCCCAGCTAAAAATTGTGGAATCTCTTATTGAAGAAGGGGAGAATGAGTATTTGGGTTGGAAGCTGGCACACTTGGCCACATCATTCCACTGGCCATTCCCCCAACTCTCTGTGTGCATTCATTACTCTTGTACATACTATCTCTTCTGCCTAGACATCTTTTCCTCTTTCCCTGGTGAGTGTGGACTCTTTCTGGTGACTCAGTCTTCACCAGTATGTGAGTTCCAGTTTGGGATATGAGTTACTTGTGGCTAAGGGCAGTTTGTCCCTTTAACCTGTGATCCCAAGTTGCTGTGGCTTGAGTTGTCTGCAGTGCTTACCTTTCCCCAAGGCCTGGCAGCAGAGCCCTCCCACCTATTGGAAGTGGTTTCTTATTGCTTCTGTTCCTCTGTGGGGTCTGAAAGGTCTTTGTTCAAGTTCCAGCTCTATGCCTGGCGATCTGTAGTTACACATTGAGTATTTATGGTGCTCTTTTTATGTGTCTGTTGTAAGTAAGGAGCCCAGCAGTGAGGTGCTCACACCCCAGTGAGCAGTGAGACAAGTGAGACAAGCGAAGAGACAGTTACACTGCAGGGCGCTGAAGGCTGTGGTGGCAGAAGGACGGGACCATGGGAGCAGGTGGCAGGGCCATTTGGCTTAGTCTAGGGGATCAGAGAAGGCTTTCTGGGATAAAGCTCATTTTGTGGCTTCTTTTCCTGAACCTGTGTCTTCATTTTTAAAATGGGATAGGGGCCGGGCGTGGTGGCTCACGCCTGTAATCCCAGCACTCTGGGAGGCCGAGGCAGGTGAATCACAAGGTCAAGAAATCGAGACCATGGTGAAAGCCCCTCTCTACTAAAAATACAAAAAATTAGCTGGGTGAGGTGGCGGATGCCTGTAGT
>NW_012102698.1:5107091-5127142 GCF_000951045.1 Mandrillus leucophaeus
ATATATTATATATGTATTATTTCATGTATATAATTATATATATATATGAGAGAATGAAAAAAGAAGGACTCAAAATCAGGAGTTTTAGATTTCACCTTCAGAAGCTGATAAAAGAAGGAGAAATTAAACCCAAAGGAAGTAGGGGGAAGGAAATGAAAATTAAAAGAGCAGAAATCAGTGAAATAGAAAATGGGCAAGCAGTAGAGGAGATCAACAGAATCAAAAAATCAGTAACATTGAAACATCTCCAGCTAGTCTAATCAATGAAGCGACAGAAAAAAAAATTACAAATACCATGAATAAAAGAAGGGACATCACTACAGATCCCGCAGAGATTTAAAAGATAAAATAATATTAGCAATTTTATAACAATAATCGTCACCTAAAGTGAACAAATTCCATGAAGTATACAAATGACCAAGCTTTGTGCAAGCATAACTCAGCTCCCAAGATGAGACAAAGACATAAGAAAATTAGAAACCACTGTCTTTCACTAACATATCTCAATAACATGGATGCAAAAATCCTTGGCAAAGCGTTAGCAAATTAAATCAAGTAATATACAAAAATGACAGTACATCATCCCTAAGTAGTATTTGTCCCAGGCTTGCAAGGTTGCTTTACCCTTCCAAAAGCAACCAATGTGACTGACCACATTAACAGAATAAAGGGGAAAACCATTTGACCATGTCCGTAGATGCGGAAATAGCATTTGTCCAAATTCAGCACCCACCATGGTAGAAAGCTCCATAAACTAGGAGTAGAAGGACACTTCCTCAGTGTTGAAAGACATGCATAGAGTCTCACATCTCACTTCATAATTAGTGGTGAAGTTATCAAGTGCTTTCCCCCTAAGGTGAGAACAAGGCAAGAATTCTGCTCTCACCACTTGCATCCAGTATTATGCTGGGGAGTGTAGCTGGGGAAATAAAAGACTTGAGGATTGACAGGGAAAAAGCTCAGTTGTCCTTTGGATTATATAGACAGAAAAAAGTTAAGAATCTACCAGAAAACGTGGATATAGGATACAAGGTTAATACAGAAAACTCAAATGTATTTCTGTATATTAGCAATAAACAATTGGAAAATAAAATTTAGAAACTGGTATCATTTATAACAACATTAAAAATCCTAAAAATATTTAGGGATGAATTTAAAACTACTATCTTTAGTGTAAAAGATCTTTACACTAAAAACTGCAAGACAGTGCTGAGAGAAATAGAAAGAGATCTAAACATATGGTGAGATGTACCATGTTTTATGAATACAAAGACTTAACACTGTTAAAAAATTAATTGCCAGCCGGGCATGGTTGCTCATACTTGTAATCCCAGCACTTTGGGAGGCCGAGGTGGGCGGATCACCTGAGGTCAGGAGTTCAAGACCAGCCTGACCAAGATGGTGAAACCCTGTCTCTACTAAAAATACAAAAATTAGCCAGGCGTTATGGCGCATGCCTGTAGTCCCAGCTACTCAGGAGGCTGAGGCAGAAGAATCACTTGAACCCAGGAGGCAGAGGTTGTGGTGAGCCGAGATTGTGGCACTGCACTCCAGCCTGGGTGACAGAGCGAGACTCCCTCTCAAAAAATAAAAAAAATTTAATTGTCCCCAAATTGATTTTTAAAGTCAGTGAAATCCTCATCAAATTCCTACTAACCTTTATTATAGACACAAATCCGTGTATTCTAAAACTTATGTGGAAATGCAAAGGATTCAAGTTAATAAAATTTACAAAGTTTTTTAAAAGAGCAAGTAAGTTTGAGAACTTCTTGATTTTAGTACTTCCTACAGAGCTGCAGCAATCAGGACAGTGTGGCATTGACATAAGAATGGATAATGGAATAATGGAATCGAGTAGAGATCTGAATAGTCAAAGGACAGAGAGGGAGGATGTATTTATAATACATACATCTGACGAAGTACCCATATCCAGGGTATATGAAAACTCCTATAGCTTAACATTACAAATAGCCCAATTTAAAAGTGGACAGAAGGTTCAGATAGACACTGCACAGCAGAAGATATTCTGATGACCAACAAGCACTTGAAAAAATACTCAACATTATTAGTTATCAAGGAAATTCAAATTACAACCACAAGCGAGATACTACTGCAAGCCTACCAGAATGGCTAAAAATAAGAGCCGACAACACTAAATGGTGGCAAGTATGTGGCTCAGCCAGGAGCCCCAGGCACAGCAGACGGGAATGTTAACTGGTACCACCACTTTGGAAAACTGGCATGTTCTTATTAAACTAAACATGTACCGACTCTGTGATTCAACAAACTCCATTCCTAGGTATGTGCATGGGAACTGAACATTTATGTCCACAAAAAAGTACTTGCACCAGAATGTTCATAGCAGCTTTATTCATACCAGCCAAAACCTGGAAACAATGCAAGTATCTGTCAGCAAGGGAATGGATAAACAAATTCATACTGAGCAGTGCTGTTCAGTGACAATGTGGATGAATCTCAAAACATTTTAACCAGCAAGAGAGAACATACCACCTGATTTCACTTACACGAAGTTCTAGAACTGACGAAAACCGATCAATAGTAATAGAAATCAAAACAGTGCTTTCCTCTGGTTAGCACTGGGCAGTGCAGGATTGCTGGCAGAAGGACATGTTGTATATCTTGATCGGGAGAGTTGAGGAGGTGCATCCAGGTGTGATCCAGGTATTCCACGCTTAGGTCACACGCAGTCAGAGCTGCATTGTCTAGGATGGTGGCCGCTAGCCACATGCAGTTGTTTAAATGAATTGATTGAAACATGACATTTCTCAGTCCCACTCGTCACAGTTCGGATACTGCAGACCTATCTGTGGCTGGCGGCTACAGTATTGGGCAGCACAGACGTAGACATTCCCATCATTGCAGAATTCTTTCCAGGGTGCTGCTTGAGAGCACTGATTCTCCAGGGGTGATCACTGGACCAACAGCATCCGCTTCGGCAGGATGCTGTCAGGTGCATCAACAGGATGCTGCATTTCTATTAGAAATGCAGAGTCATGGGTCTCGTTCCTTAATAATCTGCCAAGTCAGAGATGCAGGAGGCGGGGCTCAACAGGCTGTGCTTAACAAGCCCTCCAGGTGGTTCTGAAGCACACAGCAGTTGCAGAGCCACTGCTCTAGAGGGACTCTTGAAAATGTGCACGCGGATTCCTGCAGTCCTGATTTTTAATATCAAGAAAGGAGCAGAACCTAAATATTCAACAATAGAATGGATAAACTGTGGAGTATTGTTAGGGAAATGAAAATTAATAATGGTCTGCAGGTACACAAAATAGTGTGAATGTATGAAAAGTCCCTGATGAATACTTAGTATATGCTTATCTTCATCTAAAATTCAAAACCAGAAGAAAACAACGATGGTAAAAGATAGAGAAAGGGGAAGAAATGATAAATGCCCTGTTTAGGACAGTGTTACCTTGGAAGGATTAGAATCTCATGGAAATGGCTGGCTTCAGGTGAAGTCACCAATCCAGAGGTTCATTTTCTCCTTAAACAATAGATGGTAACTCTGAGGGTTCTTGATCTATTGGCATTCTTTTAGTTTCATATTAAAAAAATATTTTGAGGCCAGGCACAGTGGCTCACACCTGTAATCCCAGCACTTTGGGAGGCCGAGGCAGGCGGATCACCTGAGGTCAGGAATTTGAGATCAGCCTGGCTAACATGGTGAAAATCCGTCTCTACTAAAAATACAAACATTAGCTGGTTGTATTGGCGTTGGTTGCAGTGAGCCGAGATTGTGCCACTGCACTCCAGCCTGGGTGATAGAGCAAGACTCTGTCTCATAAATAAATAAATTGATATTAACTCAATATTTAAATCATTTAGAACTATAAAAATATCAGAGTTTTTGGTTGATCATGAATTTTTTCCAGAAAGTGACATAGAACACCAAAAATATTCTTTCATCTATGGATTAGATAAATATTTTATTCATGCAATCTTAGAGTTGCCAATTTTTGCTTGAACTTTCCATTTATTCTTAGGCATGGAAGGATTAGAAGTAAAATGCTGGCAAGAGCTCTCCCAATCAAACTTGAGCTACAGGCAAAATAGGAGTTATAGTATTCAGATTAAAAAAAAGACTCAGGAAAATTGTATTAAGTTAATTACATAGAGCCATTCTATTGTAGTAAAGCAATATTAAATATATATGTCAGAAGTCATCAAGATAAGAAAACAGAAAGCCAAAATCTGATAGAAAGATTACAGTTGTAAGAGAGAACTTTAATTCTTTCTTATCAGTGTGTGAGTTATCAAATAGGAAAAAAAAGGGCCAAGGATTCAAATAATATAGTTTTATGGTCAAATTAATATTTGTTCACTGGGAATCCAGAGATGGGAGAATAGCTAGACTTTTTAGAAGAAATCACACTGCCATCTAGATTCATGCACACAGATGCACCTGCTGTCTACCCACACGTACGTGTGCACTGATGAATGTGCAGTGCAAACTAGATTAAATTGTGATGTAAACAGTTAGGTTAAAACCATGTGCCTAGATTAAGCATTTGAAGCATGCCAGTGCCCACCAGAATCAAGAATTTAGTACAGTGTGTGAAATGTCAGTTGACTGTGGCATCAGGACGTGTCCATTGGGCACTGTAGCCCAGTGCTCTTCTGGGAGCTTTGTGGCTCCCATGTGCACCATTTTCTACCGTAAATTAAAACTGTAGCCATGGCCGGGTGCAGTGACTCATGCCCGTAATCCCAACACTTTGGGAGGCCGAGGCGGGTGGATCATCTGAGGTCGGCAGTTTGAGACCAGCCTGAAGAAACCCCGTCTCTACTAAAAACACAAAATTTTTAGTAGCCAGGCATGGTGGTGGGCGCCTGTAATTCCAGCTACTTGGAAGGCTGAGTCAGGAGAATCGCTTGAACCCGGGAGGCGGAGGTTATGGTGAGCCGAGATCGTGCCATTGCACTCCAACCTGGGTAACAAGAGTGAAACCCGGTCTCAAAAAACAAACAAACAAAACAAAACCCTCCAAAAACAACTGTAGCCTTAATCTGGGTAAAGGGTCCAGGGGCATTGCTTCGTGTTGTTTCTTACAACTACATATGAAGCTACAATTATTTCAGGATAAAAAGTTTAATAAAGTATTCTCCTCTCCCCATATACTAACAGCGTGTACATGATAGTATTTTATCACAGGTAATATTATCTAATGCCCAACAGCGGAGAGCCCTCAGCCCATGGTGAGTTTCCTCGTACGGTGAGAGGAAAGGAGGGCAGACAGCCGGGAGGGGAGCACAGTGCGGCAGCAGGGCAGACGCAGGGACGCAGCAAGAATGAGCACAGACGGGTGGTTCACACTCTTAGCAAGTAGCATATGCCTGGACAACTGTTGGCCCAGGAGCCATCCAAAAGATTAGTTGGAGAAAATGAAAAACACCGTATCTACAGGCCTGTTCATCATAGCACTGTTTGCAACAGCAAAAGACGGATATCCGTCAATGTGGAACGGGCTGAATGAGCTGTTCTACACCTGCCACTCCGTAGCTGGAGTTCTGCATGGGCCTGAAAGGAATGTGGGTGCTCTGTCTGCCGCTGCTGAACTCTTGGTTGCCTCACTGTTCACTGGAGGCGCTAGGTGCAGAACCGTGTGTCATATGCCATCACTTATCTGTTGATTGGTTGGCAGAGTACGAGTATAAACGCATACGTGCGCGCACACAAACATTCCTATTTGCTTATATTAACAAACAAAATTAACGAAAGAATAAACCAGAAACCAATGAAGAAGGGTTATAGTCTATATGGGGAAGATGAGATACAGTGGAAGAGTCATATCTGAAGCCTGACTTCTCTTCTCTGAATGTACTTTGTTTTATGGTTTTTTTACTTTGAATCATGTATTGCTTTACGTAATTATAAAGCCAAACTAAACCCAAATCAGAAAGCTATTCTTAAAAAGCAAGAACAAAATCAAATGAAAAGAGAACCTAAACTATATATCAAGTCGGTACTTTAATCACACAGAGAAAAATGACTTCAAATAGACTTTGAAGCAGTTTGAATGTACAGCCCCAGCAGGATTTATCTTAAGCAAAAAAGAATTGCAAAAGTTTTCAAAATTCAGATTGCTGGTAATATTATTAGTGCTTTTGAAACTATGACTTATATACCTACTTACTGAAATGCATATTTGCGCATACATCTATTAAGACAAAGCAGGCAAGTAATTATGATAATGTTAGAGGAACCACAATTTCTGACATAAAAGAGAGTCAAGCATAAAATCAAAGAAGTGAAACACCTGTAAGCTTAAATATGAATTAAGATTCAGTGTGAACTTTTGGTGGGTTCTGCCCTTTGAAAACGTAACGTCTTATCTCCTGGCTCTGACCACTGAAAATTATTGGACCCAGTTATCAACCCAGTGGAGATGAGCACCCCTGCGGGGTCCTTAAGCCATTTCCCAGGAAAAGTAACCAAGGCTCCTTAGAGAAATGTTTGATGCCAGGAAATGTTTAAGATGAATCTGGAACATCTAGTCATAAAGAAAGCAAAGGAACTTCTCACAGACTCTTGGGGTCATGCCAGAAACCCAATTTAAAGGGACTCCCTCTAGCCAAAAATAGGAAAATTAAGCGTCAGAGAGAATTATGATGGCCGTTTATTAGAACATACCAAGAATATTAAAGTCTGTGAATTCATAATAACTTCTAAGTAAAACCCTTATTAGTTCACCTGTGAAAGTTGCTAGGGCACCAACCGGTAAATAAAAGGAAAGAGTCAAGCAGTATTCTATTTTCCTGGTAATCAAATAGGTGTTTTTTTTTATGTGGGCAAGTTATTCCTTAAGGAAGGACTGTGGCTGTAAATGCAGAGGCAGTGAAAGAGTTGCACTGTCACCCTAATGAAATGAGGAGTCGAGCCAGTGCTCACCAGTAGCATTCAGAACCGTGAGGGGGAGCTTGCAGGGGACTTGGTAATGGATGGTTCTGCCTGGTAACACCTGGACCTGCCGATCATCACAGCATCACCAGGAAGGAGACCCCAGACATTCCCCGCCTTCTGATGCGGTGAAATGCGAAGGCCACAGCTCCAACAGCGAAGCGTTCACGCACACACACAGATCCCACCTGCATCGGATCCAGCCTTTAGACCTCAGTCCCGCTTGCAGGGAGTGCCAGGGAAGGGGGAAACGGATAGAACTCACGAGGGGAATAAACTAGCCAGAACTAGAGTGTGAAACATCCCACATGGCCGTGACCAGATTGCTTCCACAAAAGCACGACAGAGAAGCAAGAAAGAGGGAGGAGGGAATCCGAGATTTTAAATGAGTAAGAGAGTTGGCTCTCAGATGCATTGTGTATGTGTCATTGTGAGCCTGATTAGAACAAAGTGACAGCAGAAAGACACATGATCAGGAGGCATGCAGGATCACATTAAGGAATCATGGTTAATTATTTCGATGTAATAATAGGCTTGTGATTATGTGTCTAAGTTGTTATCTCTGAGAGAAGCTGTTTACGGCTAAAATGTGATGTCTGGGATTTGCTTTCAAATAACCAAGCAGCATGTGGGCAGAGCAGGGGTCAGTAATAAATGAAATGGCATTGGCCAAATATTGATCATCGTGAATCCTGAGTGATGGATGCAGGGGTGTGTTTCTACTATGCTTTTTACTTTGGGGAATTTCTTGAAAGGTCTTATTTGAAAATGGTTTTACACATCACGCCTCACGTAGACATACACACAGTCCGTGCACACACACGTGCACGCAAAGGCGGAAAGCCTGGCCTGGGTGAGCTCATGTGAGAGGAGTGAGTCCGGCAGGATGGGAGTTGTCACAATAGTCACCAGAGTGGGAAGCTGGAGGTGACAAGGGGACAGTTTGACTGTCTTAAAGATCCTGTCTTGTTTCTTACTGTTGTGCAGAACCTGTATAATTTTCCTTGTTTTAGCTCCTAAGAAAATCTTCTCACTATTCCATTTTCTGTTATATCTAAGAATTCCCTGGTTAATGGTTATTAGGTGAATGTGGATTCTTTTTGTTCAAATTAGTTCAATAAGACTTTTATTCATGAGTCTTATCCACAGCCTGACTTACGAGGGGACAGGTTGAAGTGTTTGCTCAAGGTTGGTGGTGGGAGGTCCTTGTAAAAGCTCGGTCATCAGTGATAAACAGAGGTCAGAACAGCCCAGTGTGAAGCCTCTGGGGATGTGAACAGTCCAGAACTTTAGCCTGGCATTCGCTTGCCCGCTGGATGTCTGTATCATTTTCCCAGGCCCTGCCACGTGCAGCAGCCTGTGCTAAGTCTGTGGGGTCCCAGAGGGGTGTGTGTGGGGGGTCCTCATCTCTAGAAGCTTATATCCCAGCAAAGTGGTTCTGCAGCTCCACCTCACCTGGGAGTCATCTCGGGAGCCTGTGAAAGATGACGATTCCGGGGCCTGCCACCCATTCTCGTGCTGGGAAAGGCCGGCATCCGCCAGCCTATCTCCCCACCCGGCACACACTGAGCTGGGCAGGAATGACAAGGACATAGGCACAGGAGACGCAGTCCCAGCCCAGGGAGCACTCAGACAGACGGGGCATCTTGGAGATGCATAGACGTTTCTGTCTGGATGCCACTCCGGGGTGGATGTGCTCGTCCCCCGCTGCCGCTCAGCTCCGTGTTCCAGCAGTCGAGTAACTTCGGGAAATCCCAGTCAGTGCTGTCAGAAACCCAACATGAATGCCCTTTACTGTCCTGTTTAGAAAATGAGCAGCTGTGTCCCCTCTCCAGGTGGATGCCAGGCCTGCAGAAGCTCTCCTGGGGGTGTCCGGTGGTGGGCCCAGGTTGCCACAGCCTCTGCTTCCTCAGCGTCCCCTTCGTTTGCCTGCTCCAGGTCTGGGTCATTTGCAGTTGACAGTAGCCGGGAGGGGGTGGCTGCGTGTTGATCGAGACAGGCATGAGAAGTCGTCTTCTGGGGGGTGGCCTCGTTGGGCTTCTTCTCAGGTCCTGTGCACCTGCAGGCTGTTTCAGCCTTCACAAAGCAGCGTTCTTTTTTTTTTTTTTTTTTTTTTTTTTTTTTTTTTTTTTTTTTTTGAGTCTTGCTCTGTCGCCCAGGCTGGAGTGCAGTGGCCGGATCTCAGCTCACTGCAACCTCCGCCTCCCGGGTTCACGCCATTCTCCTGCCTCAGCCTCCCGAGTAGCTGGGACTACAGGCGCCCGCCACCTCGCCCGGCTAGTTATTTTGTATTTTTTAGTAGAGACGGGGTTTCACCTTGTTAGCCAGGATGGTCTCGATCTCCTGACCTCGTGATCCGCCCGTCTCGGCCTTCCAAAGTGCTGGGATTACAGGCTTGAGCCACCGCGCCCGGCCAAAGCAGCATTCTTGAATGGAGGACTCCACAGGTCTGGGTTTCAGAGGTCCTGAGACTCTTAGATTATCCAGCTTGACTCTTCCTTTTTCCAGTTGAGGAAACTGAGGTTCATTTGCACCTAAGCTGTCTGTTTTGAGGAATTTTCAGATTCGTGCTTACAGTGAGACAGGTATTAACACACCGTAGGCTTCACCATTCTCTTAACCGCCTCTTTTGGGTACACAGCTCTGTGATATGGTGATACGCACTCAATGTCATCTCTAATTCTTACCATCGTGTGTACTGGAAAGTGTGTACTCGCGTACTGGACATCATGATTGCCATCTTACAGATGAGCGGTTGGAACCTGAGGCAGGGACTTCAGTTTGCCCTGCACCATACGGGGTGGGAGTTGTGGGCCAGGCCTGAGTTCAGTGCCCCTGCTCTTTCCACGAGAACAGAACAGAGGGCACACTGTGTCCCTGTGTCTCAGCTGTGCACTGGAGGGATGTTGGAGCAGGGCGCCTTACCCTGGCCTCAGGAGTCCCTGTGGAGAAGCGAGTAGTACCCAGAGGGATGTGCTGTGCGTGGGTGTCCTGGTAGATTGCAGGGGGAATACAGCCCCAGAGCACAGGACAGAGCAGTGTGGAGGGAGCCTGCGGCAGCCCAGAGAGTGTCAGTGAAGAGGGACAGGACTCACCGTAAGGGATGGGGCCTTGGGATGGTGGAGGCGGAAGAAGGCGCTTCCCAGGCCGGGAGAGCAGGAATGAGTCCCAGGAGAGAGTGGACGAGGATGTCCAGGAGTGGAAACTGGAGTGGAGGGACCTGGCAGACACCTTGCATGCATGTCCTAGGAGCAGGCTGCAGGCCACACACTCGTGTGCACAGAGGTGAGCCCGTGTGTGTGTCTGTGTGTGTGTGTGTGTGACTGATGCAGGCCTGTGAGCATCAGCCTGTGGACACGCCCACCTGCAGGCCTCACAAGTCATTGCAGGGCTGGGGACAGAACGTGGGTTGCTCACTGAGAGCTGCCCCACACTTACTCCTTCTCTGACCCCTGTGCTCTTGTAGCTAAGTTCAGTCTACAGAGAGAGTTCAGGCTTTGACTTATTAACTGGTGTGATGTCATTTCTTGCTTCAAAGAAAAAATAATCAAGGCCCACAGCAGTTCTCTTCCCTTTGAATTTGCCGAGAACATCCTTGACAAAAATTAAGAAAACAGCGAAGTTTATCAGTTTGGACAGGATAGCAAAAGTACCTTTAGAGTGGTGCTCACAGACCACGTGGTGGTACAGCATTTTCTAGAAATGCTGAGTCATCAGACATGGAATGTTGAGACTCGGGAAACGGGAGGAGGAGCATTGAGGGTGGCTGCGGTTAGCAGCAGAAAGTTAATCCTTCTTACAACTTAGTGGCAGCTCTGGCCTCCACAGTCTTCTTGAGCTTGTATAATTCATGAAGTTTTGACAGAGCAGCATTAAAAGGATGTCTTTGATTTCATCCATAAAGGAGACAGGCGTTTGCAGGCGGTGCAGTACTTGTGATGGGAGCTTGTGAAGTGAGCCACCTGCCTGATGGGAGTTGGCGGCCAGCGGGCCCTGTGATCCTGCGTCGAGTCTCCTGTGGTCTGCTCTAAGCGCCTGCTGGTGACCTTGCATCTCTCCTCGGACCCTTGCTAAAATATGTAAATCAAGGTCATTTTTTTGTGTTTGATTCTTAACTAGTTTTTGCTGATGTGCATTTTTTCCTGTTTAAGGATTCTTGCCTCCCTGCAGGGCCAGCAGCGGCAAAGGGTGAGAGAGCAGGTTGGAGGAGGGGGCTGCCTTGTTCACTCTCCAGCCTCTCAGTTGCCCACCGGAAAGGCTGGCTAGGCCATTCCTCATCCGTGAGCCCTGGGAGTTCCCAGGTTCTCAGTGCATGTTGATTTGTTCATTAATAAATTGAATATTTAAACCAGTCGTCTGGTTTATGAAAGGACCTAGGAACACAGCCCTGGAAAACGCCTTTCAAATTTGAACACGGGAGCGATTCCCATCACTGACCACATCATTGATGACGGATGCGGTCATCACTGTAACGGTTAATTTATGTGTCAACTTGGCTGAACCACCATTGCCAGAGATTTGGTCAAGCGTTATTCTGGATGTTTCTCTGAAGGTGTTTTTTGGTTGAGGTTGTTACTGAAACACCAGGGGTTCAGTCTGGGTCCTGCTGCTCACTGCGCAGAAAGCCAATCCCTGAGACAACAATTGTTGCCAATGAAGAAGGCTTTAATCAGGTGCTGCAGCCCAGGAGGTAGGAACTCAGTCTTAAATCCATCTCCCAGACTGACTCAAACATAGCAGGGTCGAAATGTAATGATGTATGGGAAAACAGGGAGGGGTAAAGAAGCCGTCAAGATGAATGAGGGGCTTGACATCTAGCTGTCTGGATGCTATGACCTGGTGAGTTTCAGGTCTTGGATATTTTTTGAGAGGCCTGGTATCTCATTGTCAGGATCTGGTGAGTTTCAGTCCTTTGATACTTTTTGAGAAGCCTGCAAGTCCTTTCCTGAGGAAGGAACTCGGGTAAAAAAAAGTGTTAAGTTTTAAGCTTTAAGATCAGAAGGGTCAGTTTCTAAGTTTGTCAAAAAAACGGACTGTGGGACTATTGAGTGGGTTTCAAGGTTGACATCTAAGTCAGGAGACTTTGCATAAAGCAAAGGGTGACCCTCCATAATGAGCGTGGGTCTCATCCCATCCGTCGAAGGCCTTAATAGACAAAGACTGGCCTCTCCCAAGCGAGAAGGAATTCTGCCTGCTTTTGGGTGGACTTAAACCGCGGCTCTTCCCTGAGTCTCTAGCCTGCCACCTACCCCACCAGATTTTGTTCTCATCAAGCCTCTACAATCGCATGGGCCAAGTCCTTAAGATAAATGCCCCCTGTCTATTTATATACATGTGTATGTACGTATGTCCTTTGGGTTCTGTTTCTCTAGAGAACCCTGACTGATACATCAACCAAAGAATAAATATCCATTAGGAATTTTTAAAGTTCAGTATAGTTTATGTTTTTCTCTTATACTATATGACTTTAAAAGGCTTCTTTCAGTTACAGAGTGTTCATACATTAGACCAGAATCCCAGGACCAAGGGGCAGACCCTGCAGGTCATTCCGTTCCCCCGATCAGCCCCCGAGACTGTAGAGATGAGAACCCGTCCTGTGACTCACTAGATTTGAGTGGCTGTGACCTTTGTCTTTAACCAGTTAGAATGTTCTCAGACCTGGACAGACACGTGCAATAAGTATCTGGCAAAATAGAACATGGGTGGCATAGAGCTACTGAATGAGCCACTGAGGCTGCTTGGATAGAGACAGGCTCATTTAGGCTTTAAGATTTGACTGTGCCATGAAATATGATGCGCAGCTCTCACTACAGCGCATGCCCTAAACATGGGGATGTTGGCGTGAATTTTAAAACGGCCGTGCCCTGCATTATGGGCCGGTAATCGTGAAACGCAATGGTCTGGTGATGAATATTTCAAAGGAAATCATAGCAAAGATTTTGCTTGTGCAGCTGAAGTTGGTGCCCTTGAATCTTAACGAAGAATGGGAAACAATTTCTGTCATTTGAATGGCCTCAAAACCACATCTACGTAAATACGCATATGCGGGGAACTCTCCTGAGGCCAGAAGGTCATTTGTTTTTATTTTGTGCCAAAAATTATAAGGAAAATCGAACGATGCAATTAAAGGTGAAATATTGTTCCTTTTATCACAGTTTCTCCATTATAAAAAACAGAAGGAAAATCGTTTCTTTGCCTTAGTTCCTACATTTTAAAAAGTGTATATCATCTGTAAGTAATTTGCATTTAGTTAATCTTAGTCATTTTGAACTTTCATTTTGTCATTTTATAAGCAACACTAAATCCGCTGCAGAACTGGGGCGCAGTGTTAAGAGAACTCATCTGGGGAGGCACCAGGATTTCCCCCCGTCTCCCCGCTGGGAACTGAAGGAGAGGAGCAGCTCTGCTCTGTCCTGCTGTCCGTCCCTTTGAGCTTCTCTCCAACACCAGGGTCCTGGCCCCTGAGGAAACTCATGGCAGTTCTTAAGGGAACAATTCTGCAGGGAGACCCTTGAGAGGGAGGTTATAGAGCTGTCAGGAGCTGCCCCAGGCCTATGCACCTTTCCCAGTGAGGAGATGCTGAGCGGGTTGAGTCTGAGTGACAGCAGAGGGGGCGGAACCAGAACCCTTTCCCGGGGCTGGGCTGGAGGCTGGCCCTGTCCACTTCTGGCTGACCCGAGGCTGAGTCACATGGATGAGAGGTGCTGCCACGTAGATGAGTCTGTTGGTAACTAGAAAAGACTACTTCAGATTAGTCCTTGATCTGTTTGCTTTTTTTAATTATAAAAAATGTTAAATATACAGAAACATGTAGATAGTAGTCTCATGAATGCCTTTGAATGTATTACCTAGCTTTGTCAAATCTAAAAGATTTGTTTCATTTTTAAAAAGCTTCAGATCTGTTGTTTGTTTCTTGTTTAGAAACACACTTCACATGTACTAGGGAAGCCTCTTCTCCTCCTTTCCTCTCCTTTGCAGTCTGTGGTTTCCTGTAACCCACGTTCTCGCCTAAACTTTGTATTCCTCATCTTTTTAGTTCTTGCCTATCTGGAAACTGGGAACTGGCCTCTTACCTGACCCACTGCACTGCACGCCCCAGATTTTTTTTCTTGTTGATTCTTTGGAGGATTTTGACATATAATACATTCTGGATACAAATCCTCTGTCAAGTCACATACGCACTACAAATATCTTTTTCCAGTCTGTGATTAAGTGTCTTTTGCAATACAGAAGTTTAAAATTTTGGGGTAGTCAACTTCATCAGTTTTTAAAATTTATGCTTTGTTGGCCGGGCACGGTGGCTCACGCCCGTAATCCCAGCACTTTGGGAGGCCGAGGGAGTCGGATCACTTGAGACCAGGAGTTCGAGACCAGCCTGGCCAACATGGCAAAACCCCGTCTCTACTAAAAATACAAAAATTAGGCAGGCGTGGTGGCGCACACCTGTAATCCCGGCTACTTGCGAGGCTGAGGCAGGAGAATTGCTTGAACCTGGGAGGCAGAGGTTGCAGTGAGCTTATTTCATACCACAGCACTCCAGCCTGGGCAACAGAGCAAGACTCTGCCTCAAAAAAAAAAAAAAAAAAAAAAAAAAGAAATAAAATATATCCTTTGTGCCCTGAGGTGGTGTTTTTAGGCGCTGCTTTCTCCCCTGCCCTCAGTTTGCTTTTGCGTGTGGTGTGCAACAGGGTCCGGTTTCATTCTTCCACATGGATAACCACTTGTTTTCTCTGGACCACTGATGGAACGTTCCATCCTTTGCCTTCCGGCCGGCACTGCTGTGCCTATCATAGATGATTGAGTGTCCACCTCAGTATGGGCGTGCCCCTGTGTCCTCTGTTCCACTGGTCTTTCTGTCCGGGGCCTAGGCCACGTGGCCTACATTAGTCCCACAGAATGTCTTGCTATCTGGTACAGTCTTCAACTTGTCATTTTGTCTTTGGGGTTGTCGTGCTATTTTTGGCCCTTTACTCTTCAATGTCAACTTTGGAATATACTTTAATTCCACAAAAATTCTGGATAGAGGATAGGGAGTTTTTATTAGAAATGCATTGAATTGGGGTCAGCATGATGACTCATGCCTGTAATCCCAGCACTGTGGGAAGCCGAGGCGGGTGGATCAGGAGGTCAGGAGATCGAGACCAGCCTGGCCAACATGGTGAAACCCCATCTCTATTAAAAATACAAAAATTAGCCAGTATGGTGCTGCGCACCTGTAATCCCAGCTACTTGGGAGGCTGAGGTAGGAGAATCGTTTGAACTCGGGAGGCGGAGCTTGCAATGAGCTGAGATTGTGCCACTGCACTCCAGCCTGGGTGACAGAGCGAGAGTCCATCTTAAAAACAAAAAAAAGAAAGACAAGAAAGAAAGAGAAAAAGAAAAGAAATACATTGAACATATCAATTAAAAGGAGATAATTGACATCTTTTCCATTGGAATCTTTTCGTTTATGAACCCGGTATATCTCTGTGTTTAATTAGCTTTTCTTTTATGTCTTTCAGGTAACTTTTACATCATTTCCAAAAGTGTCTTGCATATATTTGTGTCATATATTCCTGAATTCTTCTGTCCCTCTCACTCAGCAAAAATTCTGCAGGGGTGGGTTCCCCGTGCCCAGAGGCTGCCTACCTGCCTTTGCCTTTGACTGGTCAGAATGCCCTTTCATCTTTGTACCTGGAAGTAAGAGGGGGCTCTGAGCGCTAGCTATCCCCTGGAGTGGCAGGGGCCCCTGCTACCGTGCAGCTGTCCTTTGGAGCAGCTCTCGTGGCATGCTGGCTACTTTATTAGATACAGTTTACTGGAGGTTGTTAAAAAAAAAAAAAAAAAAGCGAAAATCAGGATTGGGAGATTTCAGCTGTCTAATCCAATTGGAATAGGATCAGGACTTTTTAGTGGTCATTTCCAAGGCGTGTGGGCTCTTCCATGAAGTGTCTTTCCCTTAACCAAAGAGATGTATTGTTTTTAAAGGTGGTGTTGGCTCGAAGAAGAGTATTTCTCCTTGACCTCCAGAACCCCCTGTCCCCAGAGTCCTGCCCTTTCTCCAGGGTGAGCATTTTCAAAGGAGATTCTTATAGACTTGTTTTTCACAGGGGTGATGGGGCAGCATGGGACGTGTCCAGACACAGCCCCGACCTCACTTATGGCTGTTCTGCCTCCCGGATGCTACCTCCCCCGAGGTGGCCTGTGCACTGTGGGGCTGCACTGCAGGAACTGGACCCTCTTTCCCGTGCACTGTGCAGCAGAAGCCATGCTCCCCACCAATGCACCAGGCTGCCCCGGGGAAGGGCCGGGTGAGGCATCCCCCCGACTCCGTGTACCAGGCTGCCCCGGGAAAGGGCCGGGCGAAGCATCCCCCCGACTCTGGAGCATCCCCCCGACTCGGTGTATCAGGCTGCCCCGGGGAAGGGGCAGGTGAGGCATCCCCCCGACTCCGTGTACCAGGCTGCCCCAGGGAAGGGCCGGGTGAAGCATCCCCCCGACTCTGGAGCATCCCCCCGACTCGGTGTATCAGGCTGTCCCGGGGAAGGGCCAGGTGAGGCATCCCCCCGACTCCATGTACCAGGCTGCCCTGGGGACAGGTCAGACGACTCGCATCATGGGTGGCTTGGAGTCTGCAGGTTCCTCCCTGTTGCCCGTTACCTTTGCTGACAGTCCTTCCCTCATTGGGCTGAGATGGGGACCCCAGGGAGTCGTGCAGCCATTAGTGGCACAGTGTCTCTGGCAAACAGCTGTGCTCTGAGCTCTGACTGGGACCTCCTGTGAGGACAGGAGCCAGGGTCTCTGGGGAGCCTGCAGGCATAGGGTGCAGTCCGGTGCTGCCCTTGACTTAGCGAGCTTGCACACAGTAACCCCAAACCCTGACTGCAGGGGCTCCTGACGACGAATTTCCCATCCTAGCCAGTGGGTCTGCTCCAGGGAAAGCCCCTCTTTACTCAGACCCTGACAGGGGTCCCAATGCCAAGGCTGCTGCAGAGGTGAAAGTTCCACCTCAGAAAGCCAGGAGTCCTGAGCGCTTACTCTGTGCTGTGCCGGGTGTCACCGTGTGGCAGTGCAGACCCTGCTCTTCAGAGCCTTAAACGGCAGCTGGGAGGAAAAGCCATAACCAGAGGGAATGGCCTGGCCGAGGCGCTGTCTGTTCTCATTACCAGATAAGAAGCCTGGGAGGGAGTCTGGAGGGTTTTCAGGAAGGCAAGAGAGGCTGGGGGTGGAGGAGCCAGGGAGAGTTGGGTTTAGGGGCGGTCAAGAATGGTTTGGCCTACTGGAAGGCGGTCAAGAGGCAAAGACAGTGAGCAGCCTCGTCCCTGCTTGCTTTCTCTTTTCTTCTCCTTTTTTTTTTTTTTTTTTTTTTTTTTTTTTTTTGTGACGGGGTTTCTCTCTTGTTGCCCAGGCTGGAGTGCAGTGGTGTGATCTCAGCTCACTGCAGCCTCCGCCTCCCGGGTTCAAGCATTTCTCCTGCCTCAGCCTCCTGATTAGCTGGGATTACGGGCATGCGCCACCACGCCCAGCTAATTTTGTATTTTTAGTAGAGATGGGGTTTCTCTATGTTGATCAGGCTGGTCTTAAACTCCTGACCTCAGGGGGTCCACCCGCCTCAGCCTCCCCAAGTGCTGGGGTTACAGGCGTGAGCCACTGCACCCGGCCTCATCCCTGCTTTCTAAAGTTAGAAGACATCAGGGTGGCTCTGCCAGGTGTCACGTGGCCCGTTCTGTACTCCACACCACCCTCCGGGGCACCTCACACAGGCACTCCGGCTCATCGCTGTTTTCTCATCCATAGAGAGAGGTGCAACGTGCTCACCTTCAGAGCCCTTCCAGCCCTGGTGTTTGACGAAGGCCTCGAGCACCAGAGAAGCGAGGTGGGGTGGCCTGAGGCTGTGTGGACTGGGCTGCAGGCCTGAGAGTGGGTAGATGCTGACAGAGCCAAGATTGCAGGTCAAGGGCAGTGTTTGCAGAGAAAACTGTAGGGGGCTGAAACCCAGCTGGGTGGCTTCCAGGGCCCCTGCCTGGCCCATCCCTGTAGCTGCAGGCCGGTCCTGGCTTGTTCTTAGTACTTCACACAGTGCCGCACAGGGGTGAGGCCTCAAGGCACAGGAGTGAGGCTGTGGAGTGCAGGAGTGAGGCCTCAGGACCCAGGAGTGAGGCCGTGGAGTGCAGGGGTGAGGCCTCAGGGCTCAGGGGTGAGGCCATGGAGTGCAGGGGTGAGGCCTGGGGAATAGGAATGAGGCCTTGGGGCGTAGGGGTAAGGCTTCAGAGCACAGGAGTAAGGCTGTGGGGTGCTGGGGTGAGGCCTGGGGAGGAGGGATGAAGCCCTGGTGCACAGGGGTGAGGCCTCGGGGAACAGGGGTGATATGGTTTGGCTGTGCTGCCACCCAAATCTCATCTTGAACTCTACGTGTTGTGGGAGGGACCTGGTGGGAGGTAACAGAATCATGGAGGCAGGTCTTTCCCGTGCTGTTCTCATGATAGTGAATAAGTCTTATGAAATCTGATGGTTTTAAAAAGAGGCATTCCCCTGCACAAGTGCTCTCATTTTTTGGCCTGCCACCATCTACGTAAGACGTGACTTGCTTCTCTTTGCCTTCTGCCATGATTGTAAGGGCTCCCCAGCCATGTGGAACTGTAAATGCAATTAAACATATTTTTTAAAATAAATTGCACAGTGTCAGGTATGTCTTTATCAACCACGTGTGAAAACGGACTAATACATGGGGTGAGGTGTGCCCCTCCTCCCCTTCCTGCGGTAGGCTTCCTTCTTCAAAGCAGAGCCCTCTCTACCAATGGCGGGCCTCGGAGTGATCGCTTGGTCTCTGATTAGGCGGTTAGAGCCTCGGTTAAATTAGCTTTGGGCTTCTGTAAGACAGTCTGTGAGCTTGCCAGGGTCTGCTTAAAAGAACCATATTTCTCTTCCATTGCAAAGTGTGGAAACATGCCCGGTTTGCATGGCACTCCCGGGAGCCCTTGGGCATTGTGCTTCAGTGTGGCCCCGGCAGACTTATTGTCAAGTCGTCAATCAAAGCTGCTGTTTCCTTCATTAGTGATTAAGAGAGGGTAATATTGAAATGATCTGAAATAAAAATTGCCAAAGTGTTCTTTTGTTGTATTAATCAGAACCATATTCGTCATTCGTCAGAATCCTAAAAGAAATATTCCTGACTCACTCTTTAAATGACACCGGAGTGTTTCCTCTGCAGACTGGCAGTGTGAGGAAGACTGGAGGTGCCCCCCTACCCCCAACCACAGAGAGGAAGCAGGGACAGGCTTGGGACGTTGCTTCACCAGGACTGCTGGATGCTGGGCCGGCCTCCAGAGCCTGTCACTGCGCTGGTCAGGCCGGGGACGTCCTTCCAGCTTCTCTGTCTCTCCAGACCTCGGCTGGGTCCGAGACCTGTGGGAGTTTCCCAATGCAGTGCCCAGCTGCCTCAGCCTTGCCTGTGGGGCAAGGAGGCCAAGGCCCCAGGAGGAAAGGAGCAGTTTCCCCAGCATCCTCTGTCCGCGGACGGGACATGCTTGGTTTCCAAACCCAGCTGGTTCCAGGGTTTGATTGCGTGTTGGGCTTTTTCTCAAGTGCTAGGGCTGTAGCAGACTGGTGCCAGCAGGAACAGGCCCAGCACTGGAGGCCAATATGGAGGGGTCATGGGACAGAGTCGGGGCACCGAGTTAGGTGGATGGGGCCTCAAATGCCTTGAGGGGAACTGGGGGCTTCATCTTCCTTGACGGGAGACGGGGCGCCTCCGACTGTTGGGATCCACTCATTGAGACTTTGCCCACTACGTCATACCCGTTGCACATGCCAGACAGCTGTCCTTGCTCCGGTGACGTCCAGAACTTGCCTGGTAATTTGCTGGTGGCAGGGTAGCTGAACACCCCACCCCCAATCCAGAATATTCCACACACATGATGGTATTTCCTCATCTGGTCTTTCTGGCTTTCTGCTGGGAGAAGAAGGGAGAGCTTATGGTTTCACAGGTGACCAGCTCAAGACCTTTGTTTCAAGGCAGAGGGAGGAAACCGTTTCCGTCCCCCGGACCCCCACCTGCCTTTGCTGCAGAACAGTCCTGAGTATCTGCTGAAGGTTCATCACTGAGGATCCTTTCCCAGTCTCTGGCTCCCTCCTTTACCTCCCCAAACTAGCC
>NW_012102698.1:5127192-5129782 GCF_000951045.1 Mandrillus leucophaeus
CAGACAGCTGTCCTTGCTCCGGTGACGTCCAGAACTTGCCTGGTAATTTGCTGGTGGCAGGGTAGCTGAACACCCCACCCCCAATCCAGAATATTCCACACACATGATGGTATTTCCTCATCTGGTCTTTCTGGCTTTCTGCTGGGAGAAGAAGGGAGAGCTTATGGTTTCACAGGTGACCAGCTCAAGACCTTTGTTTCAAGGCAGAGGGAGGAAACCGTTTCCGTCCCCCGGACCCCCACCTGCCTTTGCTGCAGAACAGTCCTGAGTATCTGCTGAAGGTTCATCACTGAGGATCCTTTCCCAGTCTCTGGCTCCCTCCTTTACCTCCCCAAACTAGCCCGGAGCCTGCGAGGAAGGGGAGATCTTGATTTGCAGGACAGGCCTGGTGGCATGGGGGTGGGGATGCCAGAAGCGGCCTTGCGGGCTGCACCTCCCTGTGAGTCAGCCGGTACTGATCCAACAGCCCCGAGGGCTTCTCCAAGTCACAGCCTCCTTCTGCTTGACCCACACCAGGTGTGTGCCTCCCAGTGAAGGGGATGGAGCCCCAGTCCTGAGTGGGCTCAGGCCAAGGCCGGGTGCCCAGGGCTGGTCTGCGGCCACTGCTCTCGCCTCCCTGTTTACCCACTGAGTGCTGGGTGATATTTATTGTCTGGATTATGCTTCATTAAAGCAGAAGCCCATTTTCCATAGATGATATGCATTTTTTATTTATTAAATTAGTGTTTTAATGCAATTTACCAAGTCATCCAAGACAAATAATCCACTTAAGTGATGCCGTAAAGCTCTGTTTCTCCCCAGTGCTCTGTTTCCATGAAAGTGTGGACTCTCCTAAGTTCCGCTCCTGGGCTGGAAACATCTTGTGAGCAGCAGAATTTACAGTCCAGCCTTACTAATTCTGAGTAGGAGCGGGTCCTACCACTGGCCGGAGGCTGACCTTTGCACTCCCTGGTTAAATAAAAGGCTTTTAAGCAAATTGAGAGTGTAAAGAGAATTCCTTGGAGAACCCATCATTCTGGAATATCCCAGAGTACTCCTGGAGACCTTTTCCCTCTCACTATTTGCAATGCTAATTACCACTCATGCATTCCTCAGGGCTGGTTCGCTCAGGGCCTTACGCACCTGAAGGTTTTTGTTTGTTCAAGTTACCTAAGGTATTTAAAAGGAAAGATGCATGTTTCTTCTTTTTTCTTCCCCCTAACCCTCACCCTCACCCCAGAAAGAGATACATTTCTCTAGGTACATTCTCACTGCAGACCTTCCATGCACCGAGCCTGTCCCTTTCCCAGGCTCCTGGTAACCCAAAGTCATGGATTTGGGGGTAAGGTACATTTCTCTAGGTACATTCTCACAGCCGAGCTTCCATGCACCTGGCCTGTCCCTTTCCCCAGGCTCCTGGTAACCCAAAGTCGTGGATTTGGGGGTATGTGTAATTTCATTCAGTTTCCATTCCTACTCTAGGCTTGCGGCTGGGATTATAATGAAGAAGGGGTCACGGGGGAAAGCTGACACACGGGACACACTGGACCGTGACGGTGTGGCACGTGCCGCGCGGAGACATGGCCAGGGCTCCTGGGAAGAAGGAGTGGAGACAGCCCCACTGCCTGGGAGAAAGGGGGAAGATCCTGAAGAGTGAAAGGGTTTATCTAGGAGAACAAACAAGGAGCATCCCCTCCTGCGGTAGCAGAGTGCCTAAGAGAGCCAAGGCTACAGAGGGTTGGAACACCAGGTGCGGGGTGGGTAGAGACCGGATGTCCGGTCTGCTCTGGCTCACTTCTATTTTATCCTGAAGGCAATGGGTATTTAAAGATAAAATGGTGACATGACAGGAGCCCGCTGAATTAGAAAGGGCATCCTAGTTACAGCACAGAGAGGGCTGACATGCCCAGATAATGGGATACAGGGGCCTCAGTGGCATTTAAACTCAGTTTAAATATTTGGTCGATTTTAATTCCAGCACAAACATGTGACATTTTAATGGCTCTATATATTTTAATGGATATTGAGGACTAAGCTCTGATTTTTTTTTTTTTATCTTGCCCAAATTCCTAAGGGGTCTGGAGAGTCAGGCCCTACAAACCATACAAAAATTCTCATCAGATGGGTTTTAATTAACCCTGTATATCATGACTTACTTTCCAGCCTGACTCTGGCATAACATTATATGACAAAGAAAGTCAAAGTATTTTACCCCAAAACATGTTTCTTTGCCATATTTTGAAATGGCAAATTTGTCCTTTGTCGGGGAAAATTTGCATCTGTAATGAATCTTGGCCGGCACTGTTTCTCACGCCTGTAATCCCAGCACGTTGGGAGGCAGAGGCAGGTGGATCACGAGGTCAGGAGTTTGAGATCAGCCTGGCCAATATGGTGAAACCCTGTCTCTGCTAAAAATATAAAAAATGAGCCAGGTGTGGTGGTGTGCACCTGTAGTCCCAGCTACTTGGGAAGCTGAGGCAGGAGAATCGCTTGAACCCAGGAGGCAGAGAGGTTGCAGCGAGCTGAGATTGCGCCACTGCCCTCCAGCCTGGGCGACAGACTGAGACTCTGTCTCAAAAAACAAAAAAAAACAAACAAAACAAAAAAGAAT
>NW_012102698.1:5141562-5142575 GCF_000951045.1 Mandrillus leucophaeus
CGGGTGGATCGTGGGGTTAAGAGATCGAGACCATCCTGGCCAAATGGTGAAACGTCGTCTCTACTAAAAATGGAAAAATTAGCTGGGCGTGGTGGCGGGTGCCTGTAGTCCCAGCTCTTTGGGAGGCTGAGGCAGGAGAATGGCGTGAACCTGGGAGGCAGAGGTTGCAGTGAGCCAAGATCCCACCGCTGCACTCCAGCCTGGGCGACAGAGTGAGACTCTGTCTCAAAAACAACAACAACAACAACAACAACAACAGAAACCCATGGTCTTCAAAAGTCACTGTTAAGAGGATGAAAAGAGAAGGCACAGGGAGAAAACATTTGCAAAGCATGTATTTGATAAAAGATTTATATCAAAACTAGTGGCAGATTTTTCAAAAGGTAAACATACTCCTACCATATGATCCAGCTGTTCTACTCCTAAGTATTTTTCCAAGCAAAATGAAAGCCTATGTCCATTCAAAGATGAGTACACAAATGTTCATGGCATCTTTCTGCGTAGTAGCGCCAAACTCGAAACAATTCAGTCCTTCAGCAGATGAATGGATGAACAAACTGTGGTATATCCATGCAGTGGGTGCTGCTCAGCGTTGATAGAAATGAGCGATTGGTACATGCAATGTCACGGTGAATCTAAGGTAATTATCCTATGTGGAAAAGCTAGACCAAAACCAAATGTGTATTATAGGATTCCCTTTATTTGAAAGTGTTGGAAATGTAAGCTAATGTGTAGTGACATGAGTAAGTCGGTGATTGGGACTGGGAGGGCTCGAAGGGAGGATTTACAAATGGCCACAAAGAAACCTTTGGAGCCATAGATACGTCCACTATCTTGGTTGTGATGGTGTTTTCCCAGGTGTATGCATATATCAAAACATATCAAATTGTAAACTTGAAGTATGTGAAGTTTTGTTTTTTTTTTTTTTTTTTTAAATGAGACGGAGTCTCGCTCTGTCGCCCAGGCTGGAGTGCAGTGGCTCAATCTTGGCTCACTGTAAGCTCCGCCTCCTG
>NW_012102698.1:5144655-5147304 GCF_000951045.1 Mandrillus leucophaeus
AAAAAAAAAAAAAAAAAGATTCAATAGGAAACATTTCTCTCTATTGTCTGTAAGGGCAGCCACTATAAGACTTCAAAAGAACCTTCATCTCCACAGTCTTTTATCTTAACCTGGACATTTCCTTTCTATGATCCCAGGTCTTTAGACAAACTCTCAACCAATTGTCAACTAGAACATGTATAAATTTACCTATTGCCTGGGAACAACCTCCCGACCGCTGCCACTGCCGCCTTTCAGTTGTCCCGCCTTTGTGGACCAAACCAGTGTATTTCTTAAATGTATTTGATTGATGTCTCATGCCTCCCTAAAATGTATAAAATCAAGCTGCACCCTGACCCCTTTGGGCACATGTTCTGAGAACCTCCTGAGGTCTGTGTCATCGGCCGTGGTCACTCATGTTTGACTCAGAATAAATCTCTTTAAATATTTTACAGAGTTTGACTCTTTTTGTCAACAATATCATAAAAAAACTAGCACATCAAACCTATACTACAAAGCCACAGTAGTAATATATTTAAGGTTCTTGCAATGAGTGGATTTAAAAAAAAAATAATAGGGCAGAGCCTTCCCTTTCTGGTGGTATGGTGAATGTGATGTGCAAAAGGCCCTTCTGTTTTTTGTGTGAATACACCAAATAATGCTAGTGTGTTTTTAAAAAACATAACCACAAAGGTGAGACTATCAGAGACCAGAAATCTCGAGAAAATACAAATCTAGCGAGATAGGGGAGCAACATCAAAGCTGGTCTTTACCCAGGGGTATCTGTGAGTTGATTTTAATGAGCCACTGGCAGGAGTCAAAACCTGGTGATTGTTTCTTTCAGAGTCTAAACAGGTGCTTGTGTTTGCCTTTCTTAGCCTTGGCCAGGTTAAAGGAGGAAGAAAGAACCCTCCCCCTCCTCAGAATTTCCACCTACAATCCTACATTCACATGGATTGGGAAACCTAGTTCATGTTACTTATTTGACCTAAAAAATTGCAAGCTAAAAATTTGGTTTAATGTAGTCTGGGATAACAATGCCTTCAGGCTCTAGAGAAGCAAATACAGTCCCCCAACCCGAAAAAGAAAAGCCTCAAAGAATTCCAACAGATATACATTCTAAGGAGCGTAATGACAGGAGAAGTCAAGGAAGTGGGCCACCAGGAGCAAGAATCAGCAGTGAAAACAGACTGCAGAAAGAGATCTACAGAGATTTTAGAATTATCTGAGATGCACTATAAAAATAAGCTTGTACATTTTAAATAATACAAAGAAAGATACTGAATGAAAGGAGGAGGAGTAACTATCAATTTACAAGGCAAGTCTGAAGAAATAACCAAGGTTCAAACGTAATAGATAAGTGAAACAAATTGTGACACAGTTGAAGAGATTATTAATGAAGTAGAAGAGAGATTTGAGGAAAGTACTTCTCCCAGAAAGACAAAGAGACGGAGGATATAAAAAGAGAGGCTAAAGGAAACGAAGGATAGAATGAAAAGACCCCAACTCTTGTCTGATCAGAGTTCTGGGAAAATAAAGAGAATGGGTACAGATGGATGTTTGATAGGAGATAATGGATGACTGTTTCCAAAACTGATGAAAACTACTTATTCTCCAGATTCAGAAGGACCAATATCTCTAGCAGAATAAATATCACAAGGAAACTGCAAAACGTCCAAAACAAAGAAAGTATTCACAAGCAGTCAGAGAGAAAAGTTAGATTGCTGATGAAGAAAGGACAAATAGATTGATAGCGTTCAGTAGTGGAGGCTGGAAGATAATGCAGTATCATCTTTTAAAATAATAGTCAACTTAGAATTGTATATCCAGCGAACTATCTTTCAAGAATGAGAATAAAGACATTTTTAGACAAATGAAATCTGAGAGGTTTTACAACCAAAAGACCCTCTCATTAAATGTTGACTTTCAAGAAGGATAATAATTTCCAAAGAAAGGTCTAGGTACAAGAAGAAATAATGAGAAGAAAAGATAGGTAAAGTCATGAAAGACTCTAAACAAACTTTGATGTATAAAAGAACAAAAAGAAGATCTCCATTTATAATTTTGGGAGGCCGAGGCGGGTGGATCATGGGGTTAAGAGATCGAGACCATCCTGGCCAAATGGTGAAACGTCGTCTCTACTAAAAATGGAAAAATTAGCTGGGCGTGGTGGTGCGTGCCTGTAGTCCCAGCTACTCGGGAGGCTGAGGCAGGAGAATTGCTTGAACCCGGGAGGAGCAGGTTGCTGTGAGCCGAGATTGCATCGCTGCATTCCAGTCTGGCAACAGAGCGAGACTCCATCTCAAAAAACAAACCAAACCAAAACAAACAAACAAAAAAGTCACAATAGAACTGAAATTCTGGAAAGCACAAGTACATAGCTAGGGAAGATTAGGTCAGTGTGTGGTGCTGCTGTGATGATATGACTAGAATTAAAATATTCTTAATTTTTTGTATTGTTTGGGAGGAGAATAAAGATAATTCATTTTAGATCATTAAGTTAAATATACATGTTAAAATTTGTAGAGGGCCTATTAAAATAATAGAAACAATTCAGTAACTTCCTGATTAATTGGGGTTGGGGCATTAGAATGTAGAGGGAAGTAGGTTAGTCCACATGTAGGCAAGAAAGACAAATGATAGAAAAAGTAGAACAGTTGGAAAGTTCTA
>NW_012102698.1:5147354-5150002 GCF_000951045.1 Mandrillus leucophaeus
AGACTGCAGAAAGAGATCTACAGAGATTTTAGAATTATCTGAGATGCACTATAAAAATAAGCTTGTACATTTTAAATAATACAAAGAAAGATACTGAATGAAAGGAGGAGGAGTAACTATCAATTTACAAGGCAAGTCTGAAGAAATAACCAAGGTTCAAACGTAATAGATAAGTGAAACAAATTGTGACACAGTTGAAGAGATTATTAATGAAGTAGAAGAGAGATTTGAGGAAAGTACTTCTCCCAGAAAGACAAAGAGACGGAGGATATAAAAAGAGAGGCTAAAGGAAACGAAGGATAGAATGAAAAGACCCCAACTCTTGTCTGATCAGAGTTCTGGGAAAATAAAGAGAATGGGTACAGATGGATGTTTGATAGGAGATAATGGATGACTGTTTCCAAAACTGATGAAAACTACTTATTCTCCAGATTCAGAAGGACCAATATCTCTAGCAGAATAAATATCACAAGGAAACTGCAAAACGTCCAAAACAAAGAAAGTATTCACAAGCAGTCAGAGAGAAAAGTTAGATTGCTGATGAAGAAAGGACAAATAGATTGATAGCGTTCAGTAGTGGAGGCTGGAAGATAATGCAGTATCATCTTTTAAAATAATAGTCAACTTAGAATTGTATATCCAGCGAACTATCTTTCAAGAATGAGAATAAAGACATTTTTAGACAAATGAAATCTGAGAGGTTTTACAACCAAAAGACCCTCTCATTAAATGTTGACTTTCAAGAAGGATAATAATTTCCAAAGAAAGGTCTAGGTACAAGAAGAAATAATGAGAAGAAAAGATAGGTAAAGTCATGAAAGACTCTAAACAAACTTTGATGTATAAAAGAACAAAAAGAAGATCTCCATTTATAATTTTGGGAGGCCGAGGCGGGTGGATCATGGGGTTAAGAGATCGAGACCATCCTGGCCAAATGGTGAAACGTCGTCTCTACTAAAAATGGAAAAATTAGCTGGGCGTGGTGGTGCGTGCCTGTAGTCCCAGCTACTCGGGAGGCTGAGGCAGGAGAATTGCTTGAACCCGGGAGGAGCAGGTTGCTGTGAGCCGAGATTGCATCGCTGCATTCCAGTCTGGCAACAGAGCGAGACTCCATCTCAAAAAACAAACCAAACCAAAACAAACAAACAAAAAAGTCACAATAGAACTGAAATTCTGGAAAGCACAAGTACATAGCTAGGGAAGATTAGGTCAGTGTGTGGTGCTGCTGTGATGATATGACTAGAATTAAAATATTCTTAATTTTTTGTATTGTTTGGGAGGAGAATAAAGATAATTCATTTTAGATCATTAAGTTAAATATACATGTTAAAATTTGTAGAGGGCCTATTAAAATAATAGAAACAATTCAGTAACTTCCTGATTAATTGGGGTTGGGGCATTAGAATGTAGAGGGAAGTAGGTTAGTCCACATGTAGGCAAGAAAGACAAATGATAGAAAAAGTAGAACAGTTGGAAAGTTCTAAACGAGAGCATGTGAATTAACCTGAATGCTTCAGGAGTCACAGCCAGCAGGGACCAAGCTCTTCGGTTAGAAAGCATGACTGGAGTTTAAGAACCCAGTGCTGTGCTAGTTATAAGAGAAATATAAGGAAATAAAGATTAGGGGGGAGACCAACAACTACCAACAAACAGAAATGAAGATTTTCAGGACCCCATTTTCAATATCATCAAAAATATGAACTTGTTAGGGAAAATCTAAAAACAGAATAATAGACCTGTACTGAGAAAACCATCAAACACGGGTGAAGAGAAAGAAGATCTGATTAAATGAAGAGCTGTATCATGGTCATGAGTCAGAAGATGGATTAAAAGCTATACTATGGTCATGAGTCAGAAATCCCAGCAAACTTTTCTGTAAAAATTGACAAAACAGGTTCTAAAATTTATACAGAAATGCAGAAGATTTGGAATAGCCAAAACGGCCTTGAAAAAGAAGAAGACATAAGGGAAGGCTAGCACTAGCTGAAGTTTAGTCTTTTCAACAAATTGCTGGAACAATTGGATATTCATGTGCATACAGATGAACTTCCAGGCCGGTCACGGTAGCTCACACCTGTAATCCCAGCACTTTGGGAGGCTGAGGTGGGCAGATCACCTGAGGTCAGGAGTTCGAGACCAGCCTGATCAACATGGAGAAACCCTGTCTCTATTAAACATACTAAATTAGCCAGGCATGGTGGCGCACGCCTGTAATCCCAGCTACTCAGGAGGCTGAGGCAGGAGAATCGCTTAAACCTGGGAGGCGGAGGTTGCGGTGAACCAAGATCATGCCATTGCACTCCAACCTGAGCAACAAGAATGAAACTCCATCTCCAAACAAACAAACAAACAAACAAAAAATGAACTTCCATACTTTTTACCATATACAAAAATTAACTAAAAATTGAGTATAGATCTAAAGTAAAATTTTAAAACTATAAACCTTCTAGAAGAAAACCTTTGTGCCCTTGAGTTAGGCAATGATTTTTTAGATAAGACACCAACAGCATGATCTGTAAAAGAACAAAGTATTAGGTTGAACCTCATCAAAATTTAAAACCCATGATCTGGCCTGGCGCGGTGGCTCACGCCTGTAATCCCAACACTTTGGGAGGCCTAAGCAGTGGATCATGGTCAGGAGATTGAGA
>NW_012102698.1:5150932-5164567 GCF_000951045.1 Mandrillus leucophaeus
TTTTTTTTTTTTTTTAAATGAGACGGAGTCTCGCTCTGTCGCCCAGGCTGGAGTGCAGTGGCTCAATCTTGGCTCACTGTAAGCTCCGCCTCCTGAGTTCACGCCATTTTCCTGCCTCAGCCTCCCAAGTACCTGAGACTACAGGCGCCCTCCACCACACCTGGCTAATTTTTTGTATTTTTAGTAGAATCGGGATTTCACCGTGTTAGCCAGGATGGTCTCAATCTCCTGACCTTGTGATCCACCCACCTCGGCTTCCCAAAGTGCTGGGATTACAGGCATGAGCGACCACGCCCGGCCTGAAGTATGTAAAATTTATTATATAACAGTTATACCTCAGGAGAGCTGTTTAAAATACATTACCCAACAAAAACTGATACGTAGTTGTAGTCAATTAGACTCCCTCCTCCCCACTAGAGACTTCAGAGCAAAAGCCCTGTGCGAGGTTAGAGGTCATAAGTGTTTATACTGTTCAGTACACCAGGAAGAGAAAACAATTTTGAATTCGTGTGCTCCTGATAACATACCTTCCAAACACAGAAAACAAAGATTGGCAGAACCATAAGGAGAAAGACATAAACTCACTCTCATAATGGGAGTTTTGAAGCATACCTGTCAGTTATTGATAGATTATAAGTAGATGGAAAAAAAAAAACCCACAGGATTTATAGGAAACTTGAACCAACGCCGTTGATGAACTTTGTTTAGTGGACATATGCAGGGTACTGTATCCAAGAACTCTAGAATATGCACCCTCTTCATGTTCTCTGGTCTGGCCCCAGCTTGCTGATCATTCCTGTGTGCGGTTTAGTCCTTGGTGTTTATTTGTGTCCCGAATCACTGGTCACTCTCTGGTCTTTTGTGTCCGTGTACCTCCCTGGCATCTCCACCTGGATCCCCAAGTATCTTAAACTTGGTAGTTCCAAAGAACAGCTCACGGCCTTCCCACCAAAACACTGTGTCCTACAGCCTTTTCCACAAACCTGTCCCCATCTTAGGAACTGGCAGCTTCACGCTTCCAGCTGTGGAGGCTCAAATTGTCAGAGTGGCCCTTGGTTCCTTTCTCTCCTACCCCAGATCTCTCATGCGTGTTGGTGTAGTTTTTCTGTAAAACCTTCAAAATACATCTCGAATTGGTCTTCCCACAAGCTTCCCTGCTCCCCCTTGGCCCGAGTCACTAGCCCTTCTTGAATTCTGACTACCATGGTCCCCTCACCTGCCTCCTGGTTCTCCTGGTTCTGTCTCTCCCCACCCTGCCTTGTGCCATCCGTTGTCAGCGTGACACTCGGAGGGATGCTTCTGAAGCCTGTGTCTTTCCCTGCTCAGAGCCCTAAGGATCTATACCCCACACGTGCCAGCCATCGCTTCCCTTTGCTCGCCTCGCTCTGCGGTAGCTGTGCTGGTCTCCTTGCTATTTCTGGAACGTGCCAGGCAGCCTCTAACCACAGGGTCTCTGTGCTTCCTGTAGCTTTTACCTGGAATGTTTCTCTGCCATGTGTGTAAATGCCTTTTCTGGCCAGGGGCGGTGGCTCACACCTGTAATCCCAGCACTTTGGGAAGCTGAGGCGAGTGGATCACTTGAGATCAGGAGTTCAAGACCAACCTGGCCAACATGGTGAAACCCCACTACTAAAAATACAAAAATTAGTCTGGCCTGGTGGCGTGCAGCTGTAATCCCAGCTATTCAGGAGGCTGAGACAAGAACATTGCTTGAACCCGGGAGGCGGAGGTTGCAGTGAGCCGAGATCATGCTACTACCCTCCAGCCTGGGCAACAGAGCGAAATTCCATCTCAGTGAAGAAAATAATAATAATAATAATAAACGCCTTTTCTCTCTGAATGTTTGCTCATCTGTCACCTTAGGTGACTGACCATTTTACTAAAGTGGTATCCCCCTCTTCACAGACAAACCCACTTGCTGTTCCTCGTCCCAGTCTTTGCCTTGTTTTCTCCATAGCACATCACCATCGAATGCACTGTGCGTTTGATTTGTTTACTTACTGAACCATTGACAGTAGTCCTACAGATGTTGCATGGGCAAGGCAGAAAAGTGAAGGTGGCACCCCAAGAACTGGAGTTTTGGGAACCCTCAGTCTTTGCAGTTGGCTGTGTGTGCTTGAACTAATACCACAGCCCCAAGGTGTGCACGCCCCGAACCTCAGTATGGGAGGGTCTCTGGGAGCTGACAGTGGTCCTGGGTTTCCGGGATGAGTAAGGGGTAGCTACCTCAAGAAGCGGGAGCAGGGAGGCACGTTTGAATGACAGTGAGGAGAGAGACATGGGTGGTGATTTGAGGGGTGTGAGCCGTGTCCTTCCACATCTGTGGCTTCTGAACACTTCCCTGTTCGTTTCCCAGGGAGACCCGGACCAGGTGGTGGTCCTGGGCCCAGTGCCTGATCTCCGGCTTGACTGGGCCCGGCCTGGGCTCAGCCGTGTTTCCTCATCTGTGGAGTGGGAGGAGGCCTCCCTCACATGCCGTTGTGAGGAGCAGACGCTGTGCCTGGCACGGCACCAGCGCACGTTGAATTTGTCTCTTATGCTTTTTGGCTATTGTCTGTGCAAGAGAGGAGAGTGAACAACCGCCTCTGAGGCTGCCCGAAGCTTGGTCTGCTATTCACTTCCTGTTTATCAGCCGCTGGTACTTAAAGAGAAAATGGTGTTTGTTTTAATGAGCTGACAATTTTGAAATTAAGGCATTAAGTAAAAGTACGTCAACACAAGCTTTGGTTTTCTCTGAACCCTGACTAGGTAAACCCTGACTGTTGCAGATAACCTTGCAGTGATGTTCATAGATCACACTTTACAATTTCTCTCTTGGTTATTTTTTCTCTTTTAGTCTGAACCAGAGGGCTTTTCTCATTTCCACTTGTACGTGTGCGCTGCTTTTCTCGTGAGATGGAGGAAGGAAATACTAGAAGAGAAAGATTTTCAAGTAAGTAAATGCCCTTTCAAAAGAACCCGAGTTTGATTTTCTACTAGGAGAGAGGTGTATTAAATTTTAGTTCACAGGGTTATTTGTGGAAGAGTTTTGAGGAGCGCTGCCTGCGTTTCGCCGCTGACCTCCCGCTGGTTGAAAGCTCGTCTAGCTGAGAAGGCGAGCCTGGCAGTGGTCTTGTGGTCATGGCAGTGGAAATGCTGCCCAAGGTATGAGTTATTTGATGTGACTGTGTGACAAGCTCCCCGCAGAACCTCCCCTGGGCCAGCGTGCCCCTCAGCAGCGCCACCCCTGCAGGGTGCGGCACGTGACCTCTGGTCCCTGGAACCCTCTTCACAGCACCTGGACTGTGATGCTTTAGGGACAGGGCTGGGCAAGAAATCACACAGCCTGGGGTCCCTTCCAGCCAGGCCACTAGGAGTTGTGTGACTGGGGACGCACTGTTTAACCTCACTAAGCTAGTCCCTGGCAACTTAGTGGGAGAGCCCTCCTTGCACCCCACTCATCAGAGGCACACCCTGCTGGGCCCCGTGCTCTACCTGTGGGACTCCCTGTGGACTAGTGTCCAGCCCCTGACCCCCCCAACATGTTCCTCTGTGAGGCGTCCCGAGCACCCTGTGGACTGTTGGCCCCTTCACGGGGTGATACCCACTGTTCTCCAAGGTGCTGGCTGGGAAGTCCTTCTGCCCAGTATTCACCCAGCAGAGGGCTCTGGGTGCAGCAAGGAAGACCCCAGCAGTGGGAACCAGACAGACTCTGCACCAGCCAGCTGGGTCAGCCACGCTTCACCACTCTGCCTTCTCCAGGCCCTCGTCTCTCAACTAAAGGGACGGTCCTGGGTCCCCAGGGCAGTGCTCTCCACAGCTGGCAGCCTTCTGTTCCCCAGCTCCGTCCTCGTCAGTGGCTCCAAGCATCCCTGCTCCTTCTGAGAGTCTTGGGAAGAGCCAGGGAGGTCCTGCTGCCCCACTTCATCCCGGTTCCAGGAGAGACCAGACAGGTGAGGGTCGTGCTGAGGCCTGGAGCTGCCAACAGGGCCTGGCCGAGCAGATGGAACCCAGCCCAGGTGTTCGTGGATGGAGAACATCCATCCACGTCATCCTAAACCAGAACTGAGCCACATCCTGTGCCCGTTCTGACCGGCTGGGGGTGTAGTTTAAGCGCCTGATGTCGGCATTACTGGGATCTTTTGCTGATTAATAAGCACGGCATTGTAAAATTAGAAAATAAGCTATCCGAGAAAATCTTCATTTATCCATTTTACCCCCCGAGTCTAAACCTCTCAGTTTGGCTTCCCAGGGGACTGGGGGTCCAACTGCCAACCCCCCTGCAGGCCGCCCTATGCCCGCCGGCCCTCATCCTCGCCAGCTTCCCCTCCTTGGAGCCCCACTGCCCTCACCCTGGGCTTGGCTGAGAGGAGGCCGCCCACACGGGATCGACTGTGCTCTGCCAGCGTCTAGGAGGTGCCCACCAGAAGTGGGAATGCCTCGTGAGGTTGGAAACCCCACCACCCGCCAGGAACTGGGACCATTGTGGTTTTTAATTTTAAAGTAAGCAAGCCGCTTAGACACAGTGGGGACGGCAGTTGGCAGAGTCGTTTTTCTAAGTAGAAAAAGCAGTTACTTTTATGTAGGCAGAGTGTGGCACCTCCATGAAGTCAGGAACCTTCTCTGAGGGGGCCTCGGCAGCTGAGAGGTCTATGAATGTCTCTGATCAGTGGGTGCGCCACTGCCTGATGTTGATGCGTGGGCAGCCTCGTTGGGAGAAGCAGCTTCCTCCAGCGTGGTGGCTGCCTGCCCCAGGAGGCTGGTGAAGGCGGCGAGGAGGTGGCAGAGCAGCATCGTGGAAGGCTGAGGCCCTTGCTCTGGAAGCGTGCTCCAGGCAGTCCGCAGCCACCTGGCCCCGGGCCCTGCGTCTCTGTGGGAGCTCCAGCTGCTGGGTGGGCTGCATGGGAAGGACCAGCGGGTGCCAGCCCAAGCTGCCCAGCCTGGGAGCCTTCATCTTTGTCCCCTTTGGCTCTGGGACTGAGTTCTGTGCATCTGCCAGCTGCTCAGTGGGGAAGCCGAGCACACACAGGTATGCGCAGTGCCCAGGGTGAGGGGCTCAGTCTGGCTTTGTGACCCTGGGCTTCACAGCCTCAGCCGGTCTGTTCATTCCTTCACTGAATGCCCCTGGAACCCTCGCCCTGAGCCAGGCCCCGTGCTGCAGATTCTGCCCGCGAGGGGCAGGGCAAGTTGGGAGGGGCAGGTGCATGAAAGGACTGCTCTGCGGGGGTCGGCAAGTGAGCAGGGACCAGGGAATAGAAGTGATAGATGGGGGAGAGGGGAGCCGGTGGGGGAGAGAAGCAAAGAGAGGATGGGGTGGCCTTCCCGTAACAGTGGATTTGTAACAGCCTGCTCTGCAACGTGAAGTGATTTGGTAAACTCAGCACCAAGGGTGGGTTGGCAGCTAGAACACAAGCAGCCATGAGCAATACAAATGAAAAGACGAACAGGGATGGGGCAGGATGGCGCACGGAGGAAGCAGGAACAATCGTGTCCTCGGACTTCAAGAAGAAAACACTGGGCAGAGCAGGGAGTCACACCACACCATGGCACTGAGCAGGGAGAGTCACCCCACACTGTGGGATCGAGCAGGGAGAGTCCCCCCACACGGTGGCATCGCAGGGGGAGTCACCCTACACCGTGGCATCGCAGGGAGAGTCACCCCACACCGTGGCATCGCAGGGAGAGTCACCCCACACGGTGGCATCGCAGGGAGAGTCCCCCCACACGGTGGCATTGCAGGGGGAGTCACCCCACACGGTGGCATCGCAGGGGGAGTCACCCCACACCGTGGCATCGAGCAGAGAGAGTCACTCCATACTGTGGTATTCTCCCAGCACGGGTCTGGCAGCGGCCGCAGGAGCCAGGAAGGCAGGACGCTCCTGGGAGCACAGGAGCCCAGCGCCAGCTGTCAGAAGCCTCCTGGTAGAGGCCGTGATCTGTGCACTTTCCGGTCTTCGTATTAAACTTGAATTTAAAACTGTATAAAACATACAAAGACATTCAGTGAAGCAACCATAGGAGTAAAGTTGAAGCGTATTTAGTTGGATTAAAAATAAGGTGGGGGCTGGGCGCAGTGGCTCTCGCCTGTAATCCCAGCACTTTGGTAAGCCAACCAAACCTTTGTCTCTACTAAAAATACAATTAGCCGGGCATGCTGGTGGGCGCCTATAATCCCAGCTACTGGGGAAGCTGAGGCAAGAGAATCGCTTGAACCTGGGAGGCGGAGGTTGCAGTGAACCAAGATGGCACCACTACACTCCAGCTGGGGCGACAGAGCATGACTCCGTCCCATAAATTAAGTAAGGAGGATTGTGAATCTGAATGGCATAAAAAAGGAGTGGTTTAGGAGTTCTGGGTGGAATTTGTACCAACAAAGAATGCGTCTTCTTTCTAAGTATTTATGGAATACTTACAAAAAGTAATCACTCAACCTAGGCCATAAACATTTCCAAAATAAGAAAACAGCAATGACATAAACTTTGTTCACTGAGCATAATCCTTTAAAATTAGATCATAATAAAGTTAAAACGACAAAACCAAGCATTTGGATGTTAAAGAACCCCCTTCAAAATAATGTGGGTCAAGATGGAAATGACCCTGTAATTACTGAAGGATATTGAAAAGCACAAGGAATGTACCAGTGCTGGGCTTGCAAACAGGTTCAAAGATGCAATGCTTTCATTATTTAAAAACATTAAAACAAGTAAACTAAGCCTTTAACCAAGAAGTTAAAAATAGAAAAATAAAGACAACTTATGATAAAGACAATAAAAAAATGAATGAGTAAAAGCAAACAAATACATTAGAAGACAGGATTTTTATGTAGAATTCCTAAGTATATCTTAGAGGGGCAGTTGAAAATGCTAGTGAAATAGGCAGACCTCCAGTAAGGAGGACCAAGATAGATGGGTGAAAACGTAGTCCTCCTCTGTGTTAGAAAAGAGGCATTTATACACACATACTTTAAAAATGCTAAATTTGCCTCAAGCTTTAAGAAAAGCCCAACCTGGCCAGGTGCAGTGGCTCATGCCTGTAATCCCAGCACTTTGGGAGGCCCAGGCGGGTGGATCACGAGGTCAGGAGATGGAGACCATCCTGGCCAACATGGTGAAACCCAGTTTCTACTAAAAATACAAAAATTAGCTGGGCGTGGTGGCACATGCCTGTAATCCCAGCTACTCAGGAGGCTGAGGCAGGGTAATCGCTTGAACCAGGGAGGCAGAGGTTGCAGTGAACTGAGATCACCCCACTGCACTCCAGCCTGGTGACAGAGCAGGACTCCATCTCAAAAAAAAACCCAAAAAAACCAAACTTGTATAGACTTAAAATTTGGGAGTAAATCCAAACATCGCCAAAAGTCGTGGTTTTAAATATGATTCTAAGGCCAGAGAATGTCTTCCTAGTGAATTTGTTCACAGTTTCTAAAAACCTTACCCTGTGTGACCTGTCCTGCCAGAGAGAAGCAGCAGGCTCGGCCCTGTGTCTCACAGAGCTGCCCACCGGACACGGGGCTCCCAGCGCCCTGTCTCAGCTGAATGAATCATCGGTAACTTCTGTGCAGGATCCCACATCTGCCAGGTTCTCCCTCCACATACATGGAGTGTCTTAGTCCATTCCTGCTGTTATAACAAAATACCTTAGCCTGGGTAATGTATAAGCAATAGAAATGTGTTTCTCACCGTTCTGGAGACTGGAAGTTCAAAATCAAGGCGCCGGCCTCTGGTGTCTGCCCAGGGCACCTCGTTACTGCATCCTCACATGGTGGAAGGCAGGAGGGCAAGAGGGCTGGGCGCTCCCATCAGCCTCCCTCACGGCACCCATCTCATTCATGAGGCCCGCCTTCATCAATATTATAAAATAAAAAATATCCCATAAAAATACCACCGGACGTAGCCATGCTCCGGGATGCCAGCCTAGAGTTAGCCTCAGAGATCAGGCCAGTACACCTGTAACTCTGTCTGGCTTGCACTATTAATAAAAGGATCCCATCAGTAAACCAGAGGCCCTCAATCACATCTTAAGAGATTCGGTAGCTTTTCCTGAGTTTAATGAATAGAAAACTCTACCCTTAAGTAAAACTAAAATAATACTTTATTAACATGCTAAAGAACATTTTAAATCAACCACCACCAGTACCTAGGGAAATGCTAGAGACAGCCCCACTGAGATCAGGACTATTCTTTTGTTTCTGTAATGTGATGAACAAACGTTCAGCGAAGGCTCCTTGTCCTCTCCCCATACAAGGTGCATGCACACACACAAGCACACACAACGTGGATATTAACAAAATACTTCTTAAGTTCATGGACTCTTCAGAGGACTAAGCCAGCCCTAGAACTAGTGTTTGCCCTGAAGGCGTCTGCTGCTTCCTGCTCTGGGGCCAGCTCCCCGGTGTAAACAGCCTGGCAGAGGGCAGGGGAGAAGGCCTGGGGCTGGAGCAGGTGGATGTGAGTCAGAGACCCTTTGCCTAAGTCAGGACCCCTGAACCCAAGCAAGTGAACCAGGACAGACAGACAGAATGGCCTTCGTAGGTTCCTGCTTGCCTGACGCTTAGCTCTGAAGGGAAGACGAATAAAAGCAAGTCTCCTCTGAAAGTTCGTGGCCCCAGCCCACCTTCTCACTCGTTTAGGTCTAGAATTTACATTACTTTTATGTCTGAAAAACCCAATGCTAACAAGTTAACTTAATATGGCCAGAGAGCCCCAGATGCCTAGCCCAAGAAAATGCCAGTTCGCCCTAGAGTGGCCCATTTTAAGCACAGCGTAGAAGTTGTAAATATCCGTGTACCAGAAACCTCATAAACCAAATTCAGAGGCAGTTGACAAGGTTCTTCATTCACAACATAGCTTATACCCTTAATATACAAAGAACTCACACAAATAACTAATAAAAAGAAAATGTCCTCATAGAAAATGGATGAGGACTATCAGAGCAGTCAGAAACCCACACGAGAATTTATGTAGCTGTCCAGAAAATGTAAGTGTTTCTTCCGATCATTAGTAAAGAATCGAAAATCGGAAGAAACGCTCTGAAATAAGCACTGCTTTTAGCGAGGGCCCTCCTGGAAGTGGAGGAAGCTGGCGTAAAGCAGGCATGCTCTTTCATTCTGACGAGGGGTGTGATACAGAACCTTTCTGGAGAGCTATTAATAATTGATATCAAGAACCTTTCCTCGACCCAGTAATTCTCCTTGTTTATAATTATGGAAAAACAAATTGGCAGCAGCCTGCATATCCAGCGGTCTGGGTACAGTTATCTCAATTATGGTACATGACTGGTTATAATGTTTCATAACTACCAAAAATTGTATCTTCAAGTAATATTTACTGAAAGGAGAAAATGTTTTCAGTGCGTTTCTATGTGGAGGAAAAGCATGACCTGAAATTATATGTATCGGCATATGTAATACAGATAAAAATGATCCCAGATTTGCTTCTATTCCACGCATGGACAGAAAGACCGAACAGAAACAAACCATGGTGTGCTAGCCTGACTTAGTTTTCATTAGTAGAGTTATGGATATTTTATTTTCTTGTTTGAATTTTTTTTTTTTTTTGGTATTTTGCATGTTCTTTTCAATATGTGTCAACATGGTTTTCTCACTAGGGTTAATTCCCACGTTAAGGATGGTTGTGGGAATTGGACCACTTTGGGAGGTTCACGGCTTGGAGCTGGTACTCAGAATGCAGGGCTGTGGGTTCTCTGCACTTCTTCTAGGATGCTCCACCGCGCCCGCCCCTCGGGTGACCTGCCGTGCCTGCCCTTCAGGTGTCCCGCCGTGTCCATCCCTCAGGTGTCCCCTCAGCTCGCTGACACATACACGTGCAAACACATCACTCGCACAGAGCACACACGCCTATGGCCTTCAAGGCAAGAGGCGTGCCCTGCTTGTCTGGTGGAGACTTAGTTACCAGATGCTTCCTGGGTAACACATGAGGGGCACTGGGGACGAGAGTGTGAGAGGGTCACAGGGGCTGTGGGAAGAGAGAGGTGGGTGGACTCTGCAGGTCACCCCAGCTCCCAGGCTGCACAAAGTGCCGTCGAGGCTGGCTGTGCATTCCCTTTGGCTCAGCCACCATGATGAGGTTTCCTGAACTGCCCAGTCCTGCCCGAAGATGACGTAAGGGCCACATTTCATTCATGGGCCTGGGCCTCTTTCCAGGGTCCTCAGTGTCCCCATCACAGAGGAGGGGCTGGGTGTGGTCATTTCCGAGTAACCTGCGAGGATCTGTGTGCACAGTGGGACCAAATTCCAGTCCATGACCTTTGAGACCCTCTGAGCTGGCCAGCTGGCCCCCTGGGCCCAGCCCCTACTTGGAGGTGGTCTCAGCCCATATATGGCCACCTGATGAGTCTGGAAGTCACCCACTGCCCCTAGGAGGCCACCCTAAATGCTGCTGTCCTCAGACTTCAGGGATCTTTGCTAAGGAGACATGCAATAAAGACATCACAGGTTCTCTTGGGCGTCTGTGATTTACAAAGTAGGAAAGACACAGCAGCAAAAGCCCTGTGCTCTGCAGAGACTCCGGCGGACTTCACGGCGCAGAGGCAGCAGCAAGGCCCCCCTCCTCCCTGTCCCCTGGCCTCGGAAGCTGGTGCCAGGGTGTGCTCAGCAGACCCCTGGAGTCCCCTTCGTTTGCTTCATGAGAGGCCTCAAAGCAAACGCTCCTTCGCTCGAGCCTTGGCTTATTTGGACTTTGGGGTCTCAGGGTAATTGAAGGTTGCTTTAAAGATCAATGGCAGCTTTAGAGTTACACCTGGAAGGAGGCGGAGAGAAGACGGGGTTTGCACATGGAGATTTATCATTTCTAGTTTTTTCTTACCTGAGAGAACCACGTTATTAATGACGATGAGGTCTCAGCCCCCCAGGAGGCTGAGGGGTGTTCCTATGAGATTCCGTCTGCCAAGACTTCGGGGCAGATGAGTGGAATCGCTTGGCTTTACTCCTGGCCACCCAGCCCTTCCCTTTGGCCTGGAAACAGAGCACCAGCTGCTTCCTGGGTGACGTTTCCTCCATTCTCTCCGGGAAGGCGTAGACTCCTGCCGGAGGCCCCTCACCTGTGAAGCCCCCTTGTTGTGCTTCCTGGGGGTTTCGAGCCATGGTTTTGCATCCAGCACAGCACCTGGCGTGTGGTAGGAATGGAAGGGGTGATTGCTGGCCGGCAGGATGACTTTGCACACACCAGTCCTAACCAGCGTGCTTTTCTGCGTGCTTTCATTTGGGGTTCCAGCATCCTTCTGGGCCAGTCCATTGCTGCCTTTAGTCACTGGTAAACTCACACCCAGGACCCAGTTAATGAGTCCGTCAGGCCTCAGCCTGCCCATCGGCTCACAGAACGGCCCGTGGCAGTGGGCCATGTCTCTGTCAAATGGGACTGATCTTGCAATGGTGAGTAGCCTTCGACAGGCTTCATACGGGTTTCTTTTTCATCCTGCGTTCACTGGGAGCAGCAAATGTCATGAAATGCCAAAGTAAAGATCGTTGTCTCCGTCTCTATTGTTTCAAGACATTTTAAAGACAAAATTGAGTCAATTGAAAAGTAATCTGTTCAGTGAATTGTGCCTTTGTGTGCGGGTTGCTGCGTGTGTGAAAGTGTGGGGTTTACAGGGTCATGCGTGCTGTGAGATCAGGTTTGTGTTGCTGTGCAGGGCTTGTATGGCCATGTGGTGTTAGCTCTTTGGACCATTCGTGAACAGAAGCTCTTGGGGGCCCACACCGCGGCCTCCCATGTTCTGATGCAACAGCGTGAAACTGAGGAAAGAGGACACCATTCACGACGGCTAGGCACGTGGCAGGTCCATGGTGGGTGGGCTCACTGCCGGATGAGGCCTCCCCGAAGAGGGGTCCTTGTGTGGGAGTGGCAGAGAGAGAAGGGGACTGTCGGGTCAGTGGGGGAGGGCACGCCTGAGCTGAGCATTTGCATCCCTGCTGCAGGAGCCACAGGGTAAATGCACAGAGGCTGGGGATGGGGTGGTGCTGTGCAGGGTTCAGAGGGAAGGGCGCCATGGGAGCTGGGACCTGGGCTCAGCTGCGAGGAGGAAGCAGAGCTTTCCTTGTGGGAAAGCTGAGGAAGAGGACAGCAATCCCCTGAGTGAAGCAGGGCTGGGAGCCGCCTGGAGGACAGGCTACCCACGCCAGGTCCTCGAGTCAGCCTAGGGGCGCATGTCCTGGGAGGCATTGGGACCTTGTCTCTTCTTGACCTGGGCCTGGGATGAGCATGCAGGTGGAAGCTCTGTGGGGCGGGGACCTGCCTGTGCCTCTGTGCACGTCGGAGCTAAAACATGCCTGATGTGGAGTTGGCAAATCAACTGGGCATGGGGTGCTGCCCTCTCAGCCACAGGTGGCACCGAGGGGCATGGAGGAGGCAAGCTGGTCCCAGAGGCAGGGCTTGCGGAGTGGGCCACAGGGCGAGGGGGATACACGGGGCTTCTTGCCTGGAGGAGCAGCAGGGCCTTCAGGAGCAGTGAGGGCCCCGCGGGGGAAGCAGGCAATGAGTTTGGGCTCCACTGAGGTCCGCCAGTCTGAGTACAGCTGGCGTGCAGGACACTGAGGCAGCAGTGCTGGCCACAGGGCCATTGGGAGGACAGGCGGGCAGAGGCCTGGAAGGGACAGAGAAGGACAAAGATGGCGCCTGCAGAGATTGGGCCAGGCGGGAGCGGGGACACAGAGGCTGAAGGACCGTGGGTGGGACAAGCCTTGTAAAGGAGAGAGGGGCAGGGACCTGCAGAGGGTTGCAGGGGAGGCAGCCTTCATGCTTAGGGTGAGCACGGGGACCAGGTGTGGCCAGCACAGTGACCACACTCCTGCCCCAGGCCCATGGGGCAGGGCCCTGCAGAGACCCAGGCGAGGGGCGACATCTCAGTCCCATCGAGTCCCCAAGGTCTGCCGCCAGCATGGCCAAACGCACCCCCTGGGTTCCTCCTCACACTTCAGGAAGGGCGACCGTCCCCAGAGAGCCCACGGGATTCCCAGTGTCTTCCAGAATACTTTCGGTTGTTCCCCGGGGTGGGACTTTCTCAGAAGCCGGCACAGCTAAGAGGCGTGCCCTGGAGACCCAGGGGAGCAGGAAGGCCTGACACACCCAGAGCATCTTCTGTTCCTAGTCCTCACACGGTGACACCAGCAGGCAACTTCTTTATACTTCAAAAAATGGGCCCTCCTTATTAAATTATACCTCTCGTTACGATAATGCGGTAGAATTGGAAGGTTCAGGTCGTTTCTGGGTGAAGTGGGGTTTGGGCTGCAGAGTTTAATAGCTGTCTTCCTGGAGTAAATGACGAAAGGTTGGGAAGATGGAGTGTGAGTTAAGATGAAGGAACAGGATTGTTGGGAGAGACTCTGGGGTGATTTGCAGGGATCTTTAAGTCTAAAACAAGTGATGAGATCTTTTTCTCTGTGGCTCAATTAAGGCAAGAGAAATTTGGGCCACTCTGCAAGAACTTGCCAGCATCTCTTTGATATCCCTTGCTGAGGGCTCCCTACTGGCTGCTGTGGAGAGGGACCCGCACGCGGCAGATCAACCCCAGCCTGAGCCCAGCTGGCGCTCCTGGAGCAGCTGCTGTCGGGCATCCTGGGATGGTTGAGTACAAGTGATTCTCCTGGTGTCCAGAGAGTCAGTTGCCAGAGGGCAGTGCCCACTCAGAGCACGTGGGAAC
>NW_012102698.1:5164617-5166581 GCF_000951045.1 Mandrillus leucophaeus
TTAAATTATACCTCTCGTTACGATAATGCGGTAGAATTGGAAGGTTCAGGTCGTTTCTGGGTGAAGTGGGGTTTGGGTTGCAGAGTTTAATAGCTGTCTTCCTGGAGTAAATGACGAAAGGTTGGGAAGATGGAGCGTGAGTTAAGATGAAGGAACAGGATTGTTGGGAGAGACTCTGGGGTGATTTGCAGGGATCTTGAAGTCTAATACAAGTAATGAGATCTTTTTCTCTGTGGCTCAATTAAGGCAAGAGAAATTTGGGCCACTCTGCAAGAACTTGCCAGCATCTCTTTGATATCCCTTGCTAAGGGCTCCCTACTGGCTGCTGTGGAGAGGGACCTGCACGCGGCAGATCAACCCCAGCCTGAGCCCAGCTGGCGCTCCTGGAGCAGCTGCCGTCGGGCATCCTGGGATGGTTGAGTACAAGTGATTCTCCTGGTGTCCAGAGAGTCAGTTGCCAGAGGGCAGTGCCCACTCAGAGCACGTGGGAACACAAAGGAAGGTGACGATGCTTTTTTTGATTGTTGTTTGGTTGGTTTTTTTGAGACAGAGTCTCGCTCTGTCAGCCAGGCTGGAGGGCAGTGGCACAATCTCGGCTCACTGCAACCTCCACCTCCCAGGTTCAAGCGATTCTCCTGCCTCAGCCTCCCAAGTAGCTGGGACTACAGGCGCACGCTACCACACCCAGCTAATTTTTGAATTTTTAGTGGAGACGGAGTTTCAACATGTTGGCCAGGCTGGTCTCGAACTCCTGACCTCAGGTGATCCGCCTGCCTCGGCCTCCCAAAGTGCTGGGATTACAGGCGTGAGCCACTGTGCCTGGCCAGGTGATGATGTTTTTAAGAAAGATGGAGCCTTTTCAGGCCAGCAGAAGACAGGGACTCCATGATCCCCTTCCCCCCGGTTCCTGAGCCCTGTCCTGTAAAACAGTATCGGAGGCGGCCCACACCTCCCTCTTGTAACTGGGCGGAGGCCAGCATGCGGCCATCGGTAGGTGGGCCCGCCAGGGGCCCACAGGATCTGGTCTCTGCATCCTGGTGGGTGGGCGGCTCTCCCTGTCCACGTGTCATCTGCTCACTGAGTGCCTCTCGCTGTAGTGACTCAGGCCCTCCAGTGAGGGTGGAGGGAGTGACCCCTGGCACTAGCTTCTCTAGGAAGCCTCAGGCTGGAGGCCTCAAGGCCTGGCAGGGGGTCACCTCCTGGGATGGGAAGCCATGTCAAGGGCAGGGTGGCCCTTTTGCCTTAACCGGGTGCGCACACCCGGGAAAATCCCTCCACCGACCCAGAAGGGTGGGCAGGACTGTGAGTGGGAAGAGTTCTGGAACATCTCTGAACTTCTCATCCAGAAAGGGCAGATGGCGGCGTCTGCTCACTGCACTCCTAGGGCTACTGGAGGGTGAGGTGAGATGATGGACAGAGGAGGGCTCAGAGCTACCAGTTTTTCACACGCACAGGCACGGGTGCACACAGTACACACAATACACACATACACACGTGTGCATGCACACCCACCCACCCTCGGGGTCTCAGGAAACCAGGCAGGGGAAAAATTAATTCTGGTCTTTTTTGATCCCTGGAAAACAAACCCTTTCTCTCTTTGCAAGTGGAAAGTTCTTGGTTAGTGATAAGGAAAACTACTCCTTGCCTCATGTGGAACTGGCTTCGATTGTTTTTCTTTTTTGTATTTTTTTCTTTCTTTCTTTTTTTTTTCTGATACAGAGTCTCACTCTGTTGCCCAGGCTGAAGTGCACTGATGCGATCTTGGCACACTGCAACCTCTGCCTCCCGGGTTCAGGTGATTCTCCTGCCTCAGCCTCCCCAGTAGCTGGGATTACAGGTGTGTGCTACCATGCCCAGCTGATTTTGTAAAATATTTTTAGTAGAGATGGGGTTTTGCCACGTTGGCCAGGCTGGTCTCGAACCCCTGACCTCAGGTGATCCACCCACCTCGGCTTCCCAGAGTG
>NW_012102698.1:5166631-5166956 GCF_000951045.1 Mandrillus leucophaeus
GGGCAGTGGCACAATCTCGGCTCACTGCAACCTCCACCTCCCAGGTTCAAGTGATTCTCCTGCCTCAGCCTCCCAAGTAGCTGGGACTACAGGCGCACGCTACCACACCCAGCTAATTTTTGAATTTTTAGTGGAGACGGAGTTTCACCATGTTGGCCAGGCTGGTCTCGAACTCCTGACCTCAGGTAATCCGCCTGCCTCGGCCTCCCAAAGTGCTGGGATTACAGGCATGAGCCACTGTGCCTGGCCAGGTGATGATGTTTTTAAGAAAGATGGAGCCTTTTCAGGCCAGCAGAAGACAGGGACTCCATGATCCCCTTCCCCC
>NW_012102698.1:5168420-5182872 GCF_000951045.1 Mandrillus leucophaeus
CGCCCCACCCGTCCCCCCTCTGCCCACCCATCTGCTCCACATTTTCCCCAGCTCCTCACCTGTTCCCAGCGGGGAGCCCCATGGTGGAGAATCAGGAGTGGCTGGGGGAGGGAGGGGAGCCGGTCCTTCGTGTTCTGTCACTGGCTTCCGGTCCCCCCAGCAGGCTGCCTGAGTGGTGTTCTCCAGGGAGAGGTCTGGGCACCTTGCTGTTCCCAGGTGTGCTGTGATCATTTTTCCTTTAAGAACTTAACTCATGAAGGCACTTTCCAAAGAAGAGAAATGGAGTCCCGCACAAGGCTGCAGAAAATCGATGTTTGTCCCGTGACTCTGCTCACAGATTATCTGTGTGTTTATTAAGTCATCCCTCTCTGTGATGGATGCCACTGTCTCTGGGGAAAGAGCAGCTGGAACCCAAGCCCAGCGGCCCTGCTGGACCCGGTGGCCATGACTGTGGCTAAGCCACGGACAGTCACGTGGACTCCGGGCAAGCTCCTGGCGACGGTGTAACTGGCTCTGTGCTGCGTCCGAGGCAGGTGGGCCCCAGGTCCTCAAAATGCCCGAGTCTTCATGAGGTCACACTTGACAGTACGTGTGAGGCAGGCAAGTAACGGGCACATCAGCAGAGTGAAGAGAGCGTTCCTTTATTTACAGTGTGTGCGTGTGGGCCTGGCTGAGCGGGACGGGTGTGTGTCTGCGGTGTCCGCTCACCAGGATGTGTAAGTCTCTCATTTTTTGCAGTTTCACCGTGGTGAGTGCCGTCACCTCTTGGTGAAGACTCTTAGCCCTTCTGGAGTTGCCAAGTCTTGTCACTGATGAGCTTCAGCAGGTCTCCTAGGTATACCCCCTGCCCCCTGTGGGCTCCGTGTGATCTGTGATTCCATGTGGGGGTAAAAATCCAACATCTGCCCCTGCTGCTGGAGCAAGGAGAGTAGATGGCCTCTGCCCGTGCGATGGGGCCCTGCCGCCTGGGGAAGCAGGAGCATGTCAGGGCCACCCCTGCTGACAGTGGGGGTTGGAGCCTGGCGTTGGTCGTCTTGCCTCGCTCTGCAGCGACAGGCCCCTTTTCAGCAGAAAGGAGAGCGTCTGCCCATTGTGCACAGTGACCTCGGCTGTCTCGCAGAGGTCCCTGGGGTCTGCAGCCTCCTTGAGAGCGATCCCACGTGGGAGCCAGAAGTGAGTGCGCAGTCCCGGGGCGCCCGCCCTGTCCGAGCCCCGCTGCGCTTGGGGCTTAGTCCAGCCCGTCTGTGGGGCCACTCGAGTTCGTGGCAGCACCTCCCAAACTCTCTGTGCGAAAGGCCAGTTTAGATTTTCTCCCGATTCATTTCAGACTGATACTTTGCTAAAGTACCGTAATGGTGGCGTGGCAAGGGTGCAGGGTGCTGCCGGTTTCTTCGCGCCTCCCTCAGTTTCTGCACATACATCCTTGAGGGCTGTGACCAAACCAGCTGGGAGACACCGCAGCCCCCACCCCACCTTTAGGAGCTCCCATTTGGTGCCCGAAGAGATGGGGTCTGCCTGGATTCCCCTCGAGTCTTGGTCGTCAGGCCTGGCGGTTGCACCCCATGTTCCTGAACCCTCTTCTGGCCCCGTGCCACCCCGTTCTTCTGGGACTGTCACAGGAGCTGGCTCTGCCTGCCCCCACTCCTGCTTTCTTCTGATCCACCTGTCAGAATGCAGCCAGAGAGAGCTTTCTAGAATGTATGCTTGATCCCCTCATGTGCCTGCCTGCAACCCTTCAGCAACCAGCTCTGCCATGGGACTGTGGGCATGTGCCCCCTGCCCCCTGGCTGCTTACCTGCCTGGCCTTTGTCCCTGCACCGCCCCACCCCGTTCTCCCTGGCCTGCTACCCAAACTGACTTGCGCCTCTGAACCCGCAGGACATGAGCCTCCTCCTTGCTTGTGTCCTGCTTCTCTCCAGCGCGAGTGGCCTTTCTTCCTCTTCCCTGGCCGTGTCGGGAGTCCTGTCCCGGCTCCCGGCCTGTCATTGTCTGCCACGCTGCCACGGTTGCTGCGCCATGTTCCGGGGGGAGGCTGCGATGGCCCCGGCTTGTACAGCAGGTTGGGAGGTGCAGGTTCCTGCTCCCCCATTGCGGTGGCTTGAAGGCGGGCTGCTTGCCGGGGATGCAGGAAACCCCCGAGTGTCCGCGGAAATGGCACCTTTGAACATAACTGAAACCAAGCCATTGCACTTCAGTTCCAACCAAGGCCTTGAACTCCCTGGGGTGGACATGGAGTTCATTTGGAGATTTCAGCCTCACTGAAGGGCTCGCTTGGATGTGAGCTCATGACAGGGCGGCTACCACGGTCTCAGGGAGCCGGGTGTGCTCTTTGGAATATGGAAAATAACGAACTCCAAAAAATCGAAGTAGGCAAATGTTTAGGTGACGCCTATAAAATATAACAGCTTATCCACTTCACTAAGTGTTCAACTATGTATTCATATAAAGTTGATGACATTTGAATATAAATTGTGGCCTAGAATTTGTCACTTCTCAGCGGTTCCCAAGTGTGCACAGGGACATCTTAGAAACCATAGCCAGTTTTAAGTTAAATGAATTACTTGCAGCTGAATAATTTCTAAGCGAAACTATACAGATCTTTCCATGTTTTTATAAGGAGAAATAGACTTAGTGTGGAGTCTGGCTGCATTTTAATATGCTTGGGGTGGAGCCTCTAAACTACTGGGGACAAGGACTGAGAGGAACGTGAGCCAGCCCTGCGGAGGCGGCCCCAGCACCAGAGCGGGAGGCTGATTCCGAGGGTTTGCCAGCCCCACGTGAAAGGGCCACCTGTGGGTGCTGGTTTTGATTTTCACCCCCAGATGCCTTTGTGAAATTCCAGGTGATTCCAGCTGGGCAGTGGAGTTGACATACTGCTTGAGATGGGACTGTGGCTTTTCGACATTGGTTTTTAGGACTCTCATCTGTCCCCTGTGGGAACTTGGCAGGTCTCTTCTGGTTGGGACTTACCAGCGGCTCCTGGAACCTGTGCCTGAAGCTCTCACTTGTTGGCTGTCAGGAAATGGGAGGGCCGTGGAGCTTCGGCGGTGACACTTGTGGTGTGGCCCCGTGCCTGCGCGAGGCAGCTTTGCCATGCATCATGCCAATACTTCATTGATCCAGCAGCGGCTTCAGGCTGGCAGCACGATCACTATGGCTCCAGCATCCTCGTGAGCTCCAAATGTCCTTCCGTGGGCTGTCCCTCTCTCCCTCTCTCCCTGTCTTCCAGAGTAGAATTTATCTCGACCGGGTGAAGGTTGGCATTTCAACCTCAGGACTTAATACCCTTTCTCGTGGGCCTGAAGCAGGTCCCCTGTGTCCACTTGTTATTCGAGAAGGTGCCCTGCCCCTGCCTCCCTCATAGGAATGCTGCCTGCCTGTGGGGCGCAGGGCAGGGGACTTTGCTGGTGTCTCTCCCTTTGCACGTTTCTGCCTGTGAATTAGTTTTGCCATTAAAGAAAAAAAATTATACCCCCGTTCAAATCATTAATTGAAAAGCCCTTATTATCTCATTAGTGGTGTTTGATATCTAAGGCAGATAAACTTGGAGAAGCTCATCCGCTTGGTCCCTGAAGAAATGTGATTACATCCTGGGTCTTATAAAACGTCTCCGTCTCAGCTGTCAGGTTTCCCACTTTGCAGCCTTTTCCGGACACCTGAAAGAACCTAGTATGGAAATAAATGACGCCGGCCTGAGGGTGGGCCGGGCTGGGCCGGGGTGGGAGGAGGGTGGGTTCTGCTGGCGCACCGCTGGCTGGTAGCCCACCGCCCCTCACCAGCTCCTGGCCAGGACAGGCCTCCCTCAGGGCCGGACCTGCCAATGTTTACAGGCAGCGAAACTTAGAGAGACAGAGTCACTTTTGTGTGCGGCTAGGGCTGGGAGTGCCTGAGCTTTTTATGTAAACCTGGGGTGTTAAAGGAATCAAAAAGCAACTGGCAGCCTGGGAGTGTCTTGTGGAACCCCCCTCCCCCTGAGGCTGCATCCTGTTGTCAAACCTGGGGTCAGCCGGCTTCACTATCACACCCCTGAACTTTGTTTGCAGAAAGAATTCCTTGTGCTGTGCGGCTGCCATCCTTTCTGCTCACGTCCTGGGTTTCTGATGTGAGAACCGAGCACCCCCAAATTTAGATGGGCTGCAGCAGGGAGACAGCCTCCAGGGTCCTCTGCCTGGCAGGGCACGTGGCACCACAGGGGAGGCTGATACAGTTTCCCTGCCCAGCTCTCCTGGAGCCTTGGCTGATTCCAGCCTGAGCGGTGCCTTTGCCCACCACCTCCATGCCCGAAGGGCTGGCCACTTACCTGCTCCCTCAGACCTCAGCCAGCCTCATCGGGACCCCTCTTGCACCTGTGGCCAGACTCAGACCCCAGGCCCCAGGGGAAGGGGACACTGGCTGTGGCTCTGCTGTTGAGTGTCTTCCTCAGGAATGAGCAGGATGGGGCCTCTTCCCTGACAAGAGTGGTGCAGAGCCCACCTGTGGGCAGCCGGCCTTCCCAGAACCTCCTGGCAGGCCGGCGCAGGGCTCAGCACTGTTTCCTGTCATCCCAGTTAATCCCACGGCCCCTTGATGAGGGTCTGTGGTGGGTCCATTTCCTCCTTCACTGATTTCTGCATTTAGCAGCCGTGTATAGAGCACATGTCCTGGACCAGGTGACACTCTGGGCCTGGAGGTCCCAGGCATTGCGGTCCTGGCAGGGAGGATGGAGTGAGAGTGAACCAGAAAATAAACACGAGCACAGCCTGGGGTTCACACAGCCTGGGGTTCACACAATCTGGGGTTCACACAGCCTGGGGTTCACACAGCTTGGGGTTCTTGCCAGAAGGCAGCGATCGGGGTGGGGGGAGATGCGGGGTGGTCAACGCCTGGCACCTTGGGCCCTGCAGAGAGTTCCACTCAGGGGGCACAGGTGCCAGAGCCAGCCCCGGGTTGATGGCGGTAGTGGGGCATGGCCCAAGGCAAGGATGAGGAGCCTCGAGGCCGGGTCCTACAGGGCTAGTAGCCGTGGTGGGGAGGAGTTGGGGGTGAGTCTGCAGTACTTTGGCTTCTAAATTGCCCAGAGATCCTTGTGCCTAGGTTGGTACTTGTTGAAGGAGTGAGAGTTGAGGGGAAGTGACCAAAAAGCTCTAGGCAGGACGTGTGTGGAGCGCTGTGTTCATTCGCCCAGTGCTTGTTCACTGAGCGTGCACCACGTGCCAGGACCATCTGGACACACGTGGTGAGGTTGCTCTGGCTGAGGAGGTGGGCCAGGGACACCGGTTGAGGAGGCACTGCTAGTTGCTCGGGTAGGAGTTGGCAGATTCCATGGAGAGGGCAGTGGGAAAGGAGAGGAGTGAGTGGCTCACGTACGGAGGGGAAGTGAGGCGCGGTGGTGTGGAAGGCCTTGGAGATGGGGGTCAGGGCCCAGGCTCTCTCTACCACATCCCCTGGGGCCTCCCAGTGCCGGCTGCGGTGGGGACCCTTGCCCGCTGCCTGCCCACCTGCCCTCTTCAGCCTCCTAGGAGCAGTGAGGGTCCTGGCCCCCGCCCCAGGTCCCCACAGCCCCTTTGGTAGACTTGGCTACTTGGCGTTGGCCCCAGAATTCAGCCGGTCTCCCCACAACCTCGAGCTCCTGGGGCTGGCTCCCACCCACCTGGGTGGTCTCTCCTACGGCACCAAGCTCCACGCTTCGACCAAAGCTGTAGGATGTTGGAAGGAGTGGGTTGATTGTCCCCAGTTTGTGTGTTGAAGAGCAGTGTAAAGGTGGGGTGTGAAACGCCCCGGCGTCCAACCTTGCTGGAGGAGGCTTGTTTCAGTGATGGACGGACCTGGGCGGGAGGACCTGGAGGTGAGGCTGTGAACCCAGTTCCTCGGAACCAGCCCTGGGCCATGTGGCACCAAGAGCCTGGGCGATGTGGCACCAAGAGCCTGGGCGATCAGGGCTCCTGGGCTTGAGCCCCCTCGTCCCTGGGAGTTCTGAGTGGCCTTTCAGCACCCACCCACCCTGAGCTTTCGCATGCCCCGTGGGACCAGGACTGATAAGGTGAGCAGGGGTGGTGGACATCACTGCTCGTGCCCCCAGGACACCTGTGGCCCTCAGAGCGGGAGCTGCCTCATCGGGACCCCTCTTGCACCCTGTTGCGTAGGTGGGGTGGTGGCAGACGTGCACTTGCCCCCTCTCCAGAGCCCCCAGACCTGTCCCAGTGTCACATCTCATGGCAGGTCTCCTCCCAGTCGGCCCAGGGCTGTGGGTGTCGCCAGCCCGTGCTGTGCAGGTGGGAGTGTGAGCAAACCTGGCCCCGGGCCCTGGCTACATCTTCACTTGGCGCGGGCATAGAAAAAAGGAAAATAAGATAAAATGGAAGAAAGTGGAAGCGCTTGAGGAGGTCTTCGTGCCGCCTTGTGATCCACTTCCAGTCCAGGAAGCCCTGGATCTGTACGGTGTGTTCATTTCGTTACCCTAATTAGTTTGAGGATTTTCAGGGCAAACATGATAGGATTTCTCAGTTCAACTTTGGGGTGTTTGTTTTTTGAGATAAAGCACACAGGAGAAGTTGCATTGATCTTTTAATTCCTCATGCAAAGAAAAAATATTTGCTCTTCTCTGATTTAGTGTGTCTGATTCTCACCGAGGCTGGAGGGGCTGGTGGGATTCAGTCAGAGTGGACGCTGGAGCATGGTGACGTCCCGGCCCTGTTGTCACTGCCCCCTCACTGCACAAAGAGGGGACAGGTACTGCCCCTTAGTGAGGAGCTGAGGACCCCCTGCACCCCCCCTGCACCCCCCCTGCACCCCTGCTTTCCTTCTCCCTTAGGGCAGCTTTCCCAGGCCTCCCTGACTTCAGGGGTGCTGGATGCCTCTGCCTAAAGCCCCACTTTCTGTGCCCCTTGGCGCCTTGAAGCTGCCCCTGCCCCCAGCAGCCTCTCCACCACTGTCCCTGCAGGCCTGCCTAGCCACCTTCACCAGCCACACTGGGCCACACCCAAGCCTGGCCCCTGAAGCAGGCGGTGTCTCCATGGCGGCTTAGCACTGGGGAAGAAAGGGTGGGCGTAAGTGGGAAAATCGTCATGAAAATGGGCCTCCCACGAGGTTGGAGTGAGGAGTGTGCAGTCCCTGCCAGTAGGGAGTGGGGAGTGGGAAGGGAACCTTCTCAGCCAGGAAGTTTGCGTCTCTGAAAGGGGCTGGCCCTGCCTTTGCCTCCCTCCTCAGGGCTCAGCGTCTCCGTCTGTGTGATGTTACTGCCCCCCCGCCGCTCTCAGGGTTGTTGCAAATGCTGGGGAAACACAGGTGCTCTGTGGAGTGCCATCATCAGTGCCACTGTCACCTAATAGGATTCCTAGTCCCCCAGGCATCCAGAGGCTCCGGCACCCATGGGGATACCTTGTGAGCCACAGTCCTCATGGGATTATCCAAGTAGCGGCACCTCACAGCTGTCTCATAGCCCATCACTTTGTTGAGGAAGTGGCCAGAGCTACCGTTTATAAAAGTGACAGCATCTGTGCACCAGCCCCTTTGCAGTGTGCTCTGTGCCGCCAGCTAAGGACGCACAGACCCCACCCCGAGGTGCTCTCGGCCTCCGGGGGACAGGGAGGGCAGTGGACAGTGATGATCTGCGGGCTGGGGAGGGGCGAGCAGTAGGACCCACAGACCCCACCCTGAGGCGCTCTCGGCCTCTGGGAAACAGGGAGGGCAGTGGACAGGGAGGACAACCTGCAGGCTGGGGAGGGGCGAGCAGTAGGACACACAGACCCCACCCCGAAGTGCTCTCGGCTTCTGGGGGACAGGGAGGGCAGTGGACAGTGATGACCTGCGGGCTGGGGAGAGGCGAGCAGCACTTCTGGAGAAGCGCAGGCACCGTGCATCCCCGGCTTCCCAGCCACCCTCCCTAGTTAACTTTGCCTCTTCCCTCCCCTGAGCTGCAGGAGGCAGGTTTTGGCAAAGGCCGTCCTTGGAGAGCCCCCTCGGTGGGTCTTAGGGTATTTGCCAATTCTGCGTGCTTTGCAGTTAACAAGCATCTTAGTCTCTCTGGGCTGGTATAACAAAATAGCATGGACGGTGGGCTTAGAAACAGTGGACATTTACTCCTCAGTTCTAGGGGCCGGGAGGCCATAACCAAGGCACCGGCAGACCCGGCCTGTGGTGAGGGGCCTGCTTCTGGTTCATAGACAGCACCCTCTGCCATGTCCTCACACGGCGGAACGGGGAGGGGCCTCTCGGCGTCTCCTTCATGGAGGAACCAGTCCCGTCCCCGAGGGCTCCCACTCATGGCCAGTCACTTCCCGAAGACCCCGCTTCCAAATACCACCACCTTGGCATGAGGGTTTCAGCTGATGGAGTGGGGAAAATGCAAATGTTCGAGCTGTAGCACGTTATGTGGCAGAAACCCAGAATACCAGGAGGCCAGCTCTCGGCCTGCGGCCATCTCCCCTGGGGGCCCAGCCTGGACTCAGCCTTTTGGCTCGGCCAAAGCCCTTGTGAGTCCCACCTTGAGGGTGATGTCATGTGCTTTATCGCTTTGTTTATGTGCTTCAGTCACCGTTCCGCTCCTGCAGCGACCAGTCAGGCCCAGAACACGGAGGCCGCCAAAGGCAGGCCCTTGGTTCCAGTCGCCCCCACGGAACTGTGTGTCTGGGGCCCAGTTGCCGAAGAAGTACCTCAGAGGACACCACTGGCACAAGCCACAGGTGCTGACTTGGCCGCACCTCCCAGGGCCCCTTAGCAGGTGCGCACCTCGAGACAAGTGTTCACCCAAACACGAGCCGTGGAGGGCTCCCGGCTGGGTAGGCCCGGGGTCTGCATTGTCAGGGGCTGGTTGGGGCAGCCTCAAAGGGGCTCTGGTCTCCACCCAGCTCCTGTGTTCCCTCCTATACATTGAGCATAGCACTTCCAGGGGGCTTTGGGTCAGCTCCCCTTCCTGTTCTCATGAGAGGCTGCTCGATGGTGGCCCACTGGGACAGGAGAGGGACCACCACTCCTGGGTGAGCCTAGGACACTCACCTTCCAAGCCCCCTGCTTCCAGCTACTTAGCAGGAGGCGCGGTATCCCGGCCAGGGAGGTTGTTAGTGTCTGCCCGGGGCGCCTGGGCTGAGCTGTGCTCGCTAAGACCCAAGTTTGTGTTCAAGAGTGGCGGCGGGAGAAGCCCCACTCTCACTGCCTCACCGTCCTGCTTATGCCTCCAGATAATCCCATTGTAATAAACTTAATTCCTGCTGGTCCGTGAGAACCAGCCTGTGGACCTGTTGCGACGTCCATATCATGTAACTGCTCCTGTTACACTGTCAGTCTTGATTAGGGTCCCATTCTGAAATGTCAAGCTGTGGTCTTGTCTGCACTCCCTGATTCATTCATATCTTTTTATAATCATTATCAGATGACACCTCTGTCACTTTGGAGATGCGTAGCTAGGAGCAGTGGTGACCCCCACAGTGAAATCCCGCAATTTTTGAAGTGATTTCTCCTCACTGGGAGCCACAGACCTAATGTTGAGCAAAAATTGAGCTGTGGGTGTTTAGAAATCAATTGAAAACGTCGCATCGATCAGGCTCTGAATGTGCGCGCGCTGAGTCTGTCTGTTCTTCCCGGCGGCCCAGGCTGCTCTGCTTATTTTAAAATACATCTCATCGGTTGTGAAAATGCTGCCGTGTGGCGCCCATTTCGGGAGACAAGCCTTGTTTATCCGGAAGCTGGCCTCGTTTGGCAGCCAGCCGGGCCTGCAGGGGATGCCTGCCCCTGCCTTCCCTCCTTCTGCAGGCCCTGGAAGCCTGGCCCTGGTGGCCTGGGCCTGGGGGCTGTCCCTGGGGCCCGGTCGCTGCTCTGGCTGCTGCAGCCCTGTGAGCATTCCCCACGCTGGTGCAGCTTATCACAAAGTGCAACTTGCCGCCTACCCCCAAAAAACCTGCCTCCCACAATTGGCAGCACACAGCCCTGGGCAGGTGCTGGAGTTGGAGGGGTCTGGCATACAGACTCCACAGCCCTGGCTTTAGGACTGCTCTGGCTTGTTAGTGTGTGTATTAGTCCATTTTCGTACTGCTATAAAGAAATACCCGAGTCTGGGTAATTTATAAAGAAAAAGAGGTTTAATGGACTCACAATTCCATATGGCTGGGGAGGCCTCACAATCATGGAGGAAGGTGAAGGAGGAGCAAAGTCACGTATTACATGGTGGCAGGCCAGAGAGCATGTGCAGGGGAACTGTCCTTTATAAAACCATCAGATCTCGTGAGACTTACTATCACGAGAACAGCACGGGAAAAACCCACCTCCATGATTCAGTTACCTCCCACCAGGCCCCTCCCATGACACGTGGAGATTGTGGGAGCTCCAATTCAAGATGAGATTTGGGTGAGGACATGGCCAAACCATTTTAGCCTGCAGCCTTGATCAGGTCACTCTGTCCTTCCTCACCCCGTCCTGGAAGCAGACAGGTTCCCATCGGTAGTCCTGAGAGTTGCCCCCATGCTTTTTGCCTTCCCCTTACGCACACATTTATAATCCTTGGGCCAGCTCTCCCACAGAGGGCGGTTGTCCCCAGATCAGAGATGAACTTGACTGGAGCCACACAGCTGGTATGTGGCACTGTGAGCTGAACTCAGGGCAGTCGACTCCACGCCGGGACTCTCGGCTTCATCCGCTGCCCTGATTTTCTTCCGTGCCTTCGGGTAGGCCCTCCCAGCCACCTCACTCTGAAGCAGGCACCATGATTCTGTAAAGAAATGGGATTTGAGCCACACGCCGGTTTGTGCCACGTACTTGCTCTTTCCTACATTGCTTGTAGTGTTTTCCTAGAAAGGAGGGAAGAGGGAAGAAGGGAAGGGAGAGAAGGAGGGAGAGAATAAGGAAGGAAATGACTTGGCTAATACCTGAAATGCTACAGTTTTTTTTTATGTCAAATTCTACTAGTTCCAAAATAGAGCTTAGCTGGATAATATTCTGAGTTGTGGCTGAAATTTCTGTTCTACCAAATGGCTATCTGGCCTGAAATGTGTTTGGATTTCTATGGATCAATTTTATCAGTACCGGTGCTAATTGGACATAAACATCATCAGCCTCCTGTGTGCTGGGCCCACTAGTCGGCACTGAGAATTCTTCCCACATCTGCCACAACTCTGGCCCCTGTGACTTTTTGCCAAGGTCAGCTCCTCATAGGACTGGCTCCCTCCATGTTCCCAGTAGGAAGATGGGAACTGTGGAGCCTACTTTCAAGCCCACCCCAGAAGCTGTTTACTTTCCCATCCATCCCCGCACACACACACACACCCATCCCCCCACCCATTCATCCATCCATCTACCCACCCACCCACCCATCCATTCACCCACCCACCCATCCATTCACCCACCATCCATCTACCCACCCACCCATCTGTCCACCTACCCATCCATCCACCTACCCACCCATCTATCCATCCACCCATCTGCACATCCATCCATCTGCACATCCATCCATTCACCAGCCCTCCATCCACCCATCCATGCATCCATCCATCCATCCATCCATCTAGCCACCCACCCCTATCCATCTACCCATCCCCCATCCATCTACCCATCCCCTATCCATGTATCCACCCACTCACCCACCCACCCACTCCATCCATTTATCCACACATATATATGCCACACCCCCCCATTCATCCAGCTGTCCATCTACCCACCCACTCATCCCTCCATCCTCCTACCCTCCCATCCACCTACCCATCCATCCATCCATCTAGCCACCCACCCCTATCCATCTACCCATCCCCCATCCATCTACCCATCCCCTATCCATGTATCCACCCACTCACCCACCCACCCACTCCATCCATTTATCCACACATATATATGCCACACACCCCCATTCATCCAGCTGTCCATCTACCCACCCACTCATCCCTCCATCCTCCTACCCTCCCATCCACCTACCCATCCATCCACCCATCCACCCAACCACCCACCATTCAGCATTTATTTGGACACATACTCTGTTGCTCTCAGTCAAGCACTGTGGAGGTCTGAGCCTTTGCCCTCAGGGGAGGCAGACTCTGGTCCCTGTGAGGGCCTGCTGGAATCATGCACAGGCCTTGAAGGTGACTACCTGGTGGAGACATTAAGAACCACCCAACTCCCCAGAGGAAGGTGCTGGGAAGAGGGTGCCCCACCTAAGCCTTGGCCTCAAAGGGACCTTTTCTCCTGGAAACCCCTTCTCTCTCTCCCAGAAGGGGAACCATCCAGGTGGATCGGTACCCTGGAGCCAGCCCTGTCCCCACCTCTGCCCTTCTGAGTTTGAGCCAGCCTCAGTGGAGCTCAGAGTGTAGACTCTGAGGTCTACAAATCAATGGAGACCTGACAGCAACTTTTTGCCAGTAAGTCTATAAATCTCTGGCCTGAGTACTTGGCAGTGAGTGACCCCTTAATATTCCTGAAAAGAAAGAAAAGGTATCCTAACAGCATAGGATTTACAGCCAGGATTTTACTGGAATTAGGAAGTAAAAGCCATGCTGTGCCAGCTAGCTAATGAGTTTTGAACCGCTTCGGGAATAAGCGTGCGTTTAGAGTATCACCATCAGTGCAGTGGCCCTGCGCCTTCTGGGGAATGGTGCTCCACCTGGAATGATACTTAGGCACTGCCTGACGTTCGGAGAGTCTGTGACTGAACAACAGAAGCTGGGTCCTGGGAAATGCAGAGTTCTTTCCAGTGGGCAGCCCTGCCTGCAGGGTCCCCTGAGCTCTCTGACGGGCACCCAGCAGCCCTGCTTGCACCACGTGTACCCAGCTGACCCTAAGCTCTCTGATGGGCGCTTAGTGGCTCTGCACGCACCGCATGTACCCAGCTGAGCTGTTGATGCTCAGAGGTCCTGTCAGAGGCAGCTGTTTGAACATTGGTCCCTGGAGTTGCCAGGGGTGCACGAGGAGGGCTGGGCCTGGGGGTGAAGGCTGACGACTGCAGCCCTCCACTTCGCCTGCAGAGACAGGATGCCGGAAACATGTGGAGAGGTGTGCACTTACGGCGGGCCTGCTGCCTCTGTCTCCTCCAGCATCCTGTGTCCTGCCGGGCTGGCCGTGGTGCCTGGCCACACTCCGAATCAAGCCTTTAGTCTGTGATGTCCAAAGGCCCCTCCTCCAGCACTCCGCACCCTTGGTTCAGCCCGATGTCCCTGGACGGTGCCGTGGGATCCTGTACCTGAAGATGTGGGAGGCAAACCATTCCCAAACACCAGGGAAAGGGTGTCTCAGAATATCACTGTCTCTTTAGAGAAAGGACCCTCTGCCACACACACCCCTCCTGAGCTCCTGTGCTCACTTCTCATCACTGTCAGAGCCGTGCACTTGGACTGCCAGGACCTGTGAGGACCTGCGGGTTTCTAGTGGCTGCAGCTGCCCGTTTCCCTTTCCAGAGCTCCTCTCCCAGAGGACAGCGTCCATCCCAAAAGGTCCTATGTGTTTGGAAAGGGCCCTTTTCTGGCACAGGCTGCAGCATAAAGATGAAGTGAGACCACTTCTGCTGTACCCCAGAACCCACCAGCCCCACCTTGGGGGGCTCTGAGGCCTTGGGACGCCACGCAAGGCAGTCTTTGTGACCGCACCAGCGTCCCTCCTTGGCCCCTGTGCTTACTGCGCTCCTATCTGCCTGGCATGCACACAGTCTACACGCACACACACGTGCATGCACTCAGGGCACACTCAGGGGCTCTCCAGAGTCAGTGCCCACCACCTGGGGGTGCGTCGGTGTTACTATCTCCAGTCAGCACCGGTGGGACTGGATGCTTCCCATGAAGGTGCCTGCTGGCTGAGATCCTGGGTCTTGGGGTCTGGAGGCGGCTGAGCTGTTTGGTGCCCCTGGACCAGAGCCATGTAGATGTTGATTTAAATCAGAACTACCTTGGTGATGGTGGCAGACATGAATAAGCACATACCACGTGCTGGCCGCAGCGTTTTCCTGTGCATCTCACCTTATTCTCACAGCAGCCTGGCAAGGGCAGGGCTGCTGTTAACACCTGTTTACAGCTAGGACAGGTGGATGACCGAGCCCCGGATCCCTGCCTGCGTCTTCTGCCAAAGGCTGGCCCAGGCGGATTGGGAAGGTGCCGGTTCCTCTGTGGAGAGGTTCAGCATCATCCTTTACATGCCCAGGTCACTGGCAGGGCCCTTGTCTCAGGGAGTGGCCCGTCTAGCTGGTGTTGCAGGGAGTCAAGAGGGCAACCGCTCAATGGAAGGAGGACCCTGAGTGGAGAGGTCCTCGGCCCAGAGTCCTTGTTAGCCAGCACCTTTGACCCCTTGGACTGTCATCACAGGTGTAGTGACAACCAGAAATGCCCCAACTGAGAATCACTGACTAAGGGTCGCTAGCGTGCAAGATTGAATTGCCTTTGAGACATGATATTACAAAAGCATCGTCATATGAAGAAGTAATCAAAGACTATGCAGCGAGAAGGCAGGGAAGGGCTGTCATAGAGGCCTGGCAGGGAAGGGGCTATCATAGAGGCCTGGCAGGGAAGGGGCT
>NW_012102698.1:5187802-5190766 GCF_000951045.1 Mandrillus leucophaeus
AGTGGCAGTTACATGGAGATTGCACTGACGGGGCTGGGGAGAGTGGGAAGACACAGCGTTAGGTGAGAGGGAAGGGCCACTGTGGGGAAGGAAGGCGGCCGGCTACCCGGCCTGAGTCTGGAAGGGTGAGGGAGGAGCAGCGGCTCCAGCCAGGCCGGGCCTCGGCAGGCAGCAGGCACTGTCTGGGGCCGACAGGGAGACAGGGAGGGCTCCGCCGTCTGCAGAGTACTGAGGAGCGACACTAAACCAACTCGGAGTCGGTCTGCTTTTGCTATAATCAGTTGCCAAGCACAGGCAATGCCAGAGATTAAATATTCCTCCCTGTAAAAGGCGTTTTGTTCATGTAAAAACCATTTCTGTGGCTCCTGTTACCTTTTAATAATAGCTGTGTAAAGCCTCAAGTGGGCGTGTTTTGCTGACTTGATCTTGAGTGGATCCTGCTGCCGGCCTGGTATATAGCATGTGGTGGTCTGTCAGAGGGCTACCTGGGGGGCTGCGGTCCTCCAACAAACACATGCTCTGCACCCATCTCCCGGGGCATTGTGAGGACCTAGGGGTCATGCATAGTGCCCTCAGAGAGGCCTTGGGGCACAGGTGCGCCCTGCTCTTTCCATCCGGGCTGCACCTGGCCTTCTTCCATCCATACGTTGGTCACACATGCAGCATTTGCTGTTTCTGGCAGTTCTGATGTGGTGGGACAGGGCAAGGCTAGGAGTGAGCCCCACCACAGGGCTCCTGGTCTGTCCTTAAGGGCAGGAGCGGACCCAGCGGTGAGCACAGGTAGCCTGGCTACACTGTCAGCAAGGAGCTGTGCCCACCGGCCAGAAGGGAGAATGGGACTCAGAGCCAGTGGGGAGCTAGACTGTGTCGGTTCTGGGCAGAGGCCGGAGGCCCAGCCTAGGGAAGGGTGGGAAACGGAGGCCACTGAGGGCTTGGTGTGAAGCTGGAGCCCTCTAATCTGTGGGGTTGTGCTGCTCCTGGGAGGGCTGGAAACTCCCCACCAGCCTCCTCCTTCCTCCTAGGACAGTGCCAGGGAAGAGGCTCTCACAGGCCCTTGATCCCAGAAGTGGCTCAGGGTGGGGTGGAGACCAGAATCAAAGCACAAAACAAAGCTGGTCTGAACTGATGAAAAACGAAGCATCTCAACAGAAGCAAAATAAATTTTTAAAAAGCCCGGAGAGGCCACCATCCCACTGGACAGGTGGGATTCCTGCGGATAAAGTGGCCCCGGCAGGTGTGCTCCTGCCCTAGTGACAACATCTGGGGGAAATCCTGTCACAGAGAGGCACCTCCCAACACAGGGGACCTCTGCAGCCACCGGACGAGGAATTCCAGAACAACCCGAACGATTTAAAAACACAAATAGAGGCGGAGAAGAGAAACCATATGGCACGAGAAAAGAACAGTTGGATTTTAAAAATAGAAATCTGAAAAAGGAGGATGTGCCTAAGAGAGTTTGGTGATCTTCGTTGAGAGAACAAACACCCACTCAGAATCGCTGGAGACCGGGTGTGGCGTGGGTCTCGAGGGCCTGAACAGAGTCCCCTCCCTGGAGTCCCTCCTCCCTGGATTCCTTTCCTGGGGTCTCTCTCTCTTGGGCTCCTCTCCTGGGGTCCCTCTCTGCTGGGTTCCTCTCCCCCTGGGTGCCTTTCCCAGGGTTCCTCTCCTGGGTCCCTCTCTCCCCCGGGTTCCTCTCCTGGGTCCCTCTCTCCCCCGGGTTCCTCTCCTGGGGTCCCTCGCTCCCCCGGGTTCCTCTCCTGGGGTCCCTCCCCGCTGGATTCCCCTCCCCTGGGTCCCTCTCCCGGGGTTCCTCTCCCAGGGTTACTCTCCTGGGGTCCCTCTCTCCCCTGGGTTCCCCTCCTGGGTCCCTCACCTGGGGATTTCTCTTGCAGTGCCTGCTTGTGCTTCAGGGACCGAATACCTGACCCAGCCTTGCCACCTCCTGACTCTGGTCCCACCTAGCCACAGCTTCCCATGTGTCCCTTCATGCAGGTTCTGGGGGGCCACAGCTTCCCATGTGGCCCTTCATGCAGGCTGTGTGGGTGAGTGGGCGAATAGGTGGAGATAAGGGAGAGTAAGTGTGGCAGTGGAGGAAGGAAGCTGGCATTTGTCACTGGCCACCGAGTGATTGGTGCCCGTTGCTGGTCCAGTCCCCTGGGGCTGGGGTCACATGGCTCGGGGTCCCCTCAGGAGCTGCAGGCAGGGCTGGACCGCAGATGTGTCCGTGGCACGTTGTGGTTGGGGGACAGGCTCTGCCGGCCTGTGGAGGTGAGCCCAGCGGTGGCAGGAATCATGGACGCTCGCATCTGCTCCGTGCATCCTGTGCGGCCTCCATTTATTTCCCTTAAATGGCTTTCAAAACCTTCTAAAAATAGGAGCTTAATGAGACGTTTAGCAAAATGCCACACAGTATTTATCCCTGCGCTTGGCCGCATTGTTAGTTCTTCAGGAGAAAAAGCTCTCCCGTGTACACAGCGTGCCGCCCCCACGGGCACGGGCCAGGCTGGCTGCCGAGAAGGCTGGAGGAGGCGGGCAGGACGGAGTTGTGGTGGAACCGCTTCCCTGCCCAGGTGGGCAGCTTTGTGAAGACTGGTGGGGAAGGGACATGACTGAGGCCGCCAGCCCTGCCCCCGGAGCTCACAGAGGCTGGAAGGATGGCAGAGCTGGCAGGGCTGCAGGAGGTAGCCGCAGTGGAGAGTCAGGGAGGAAGGTTCTGGAAGGAGGGCTGGCATTGGGGCCGAGGTGGCTGAGGCTCTCGGGCTTTTAGAGGCTTGTTCTTTGGAGGATGTGATGACCTCCTGGGAAGGTTTCCTGATGATGTGACTTACTCGTTGTGGACCGGGGTAATTGTCACCTCCAACTTAATGGGAGGCCTTGGGCCCTTTGGCCCAGCCCTCATCTCTGGTCTCTCTGGGGTATGAATCCCCTCCAGAGCCTCAGATGAGCCCCTTCAGAGAGGAGGGG
>NW_012102698.1:5192751-5195848 GCF_000951045.1 Mandrillus leucophaeus
TCATAGAGGCCTGGCAGGGAAGGGGCTATCATAGAGGCCTGGCAGGGAAGGGGCTGTCATAGAGGCCTGGCAGGGAAGGGCTGTCATAGAGGCCTGGCAGGCAGTTCATTCGGAGAGGTGGTGTTCTTGTTTTAGGATTTTTTATGTTTATGGTATATTTGCCAGCTTTTAAATTTCATAGTTCTGATTTTTTTCTAAGTAAGCACCTACCTGCACTGCCAGTTTTGAACTCATATCTCATGTTCTTTTTCTTTCTAAAAGAAGGTTCCCACATTGTGTAACCTTCGTGGCCTACACAGCCTGGGTCGGCCTCAGCCCGTTTGAGAGTCATCGGAGTGGATCATCCAAAAAGTAGGGGTTGACCAGGGGGCCGCGGCATGGGGACGCACTGGATTGCTGGCCTGTTCTGTGCTGTCCCTTAAAGCAGGGATTGACCCAGGGGGCTATGGCGCAATTGCTGGCCTGCTCCGTGCTGTCCCTTAAAGCGGGTTGACCGGGGCCCGCAGCACGGGGATGTACTGGATTGCTGGCCTGCTCCGTGCTGTCCCTTTCACCCAGGGCTCCTCGCGCTCTCGTGCTGCTGGCTTTCCTGATAACCTCCAAACCCGTTCACGCTAGTCCTTGAGTGGAATTGTTAAAAGGGCTGATGAACTCTCTCTTTCCCCAGCTCAGAATCCTGCCATCAGGTTGAAGCCTTTGATTACAGTTGCTAGATAGAATTGATGAAGAGACAGCAGAAGAGACGTTAGAAAAACATCTATAAGCTTTATTCCTGAAGAGAGAAAGCCCAGGCCTGTGGCTCCTTTGGGCCGGGCCAAGAGAGCGTTGGCAACTGTTATCTCTGATGTCGTCCCCACCCATGGCACAGCTTAATCTCCACCCTAGGCAGCCGGCACCGATGCCGCTCTGTAATCATTCAGAGATAATCAGATTGGATTAGCTTTCAGACTGGGCTGCAGGAATTGATTTAGACTGTGTTACAGGACAGGCAGCGAGATGGTTCTTCCTGATACGTGGTCTGTGACTCGGTGGCCCGCTCTTGATAGGGCGGTGGGAGGGCTTTGCCTGCCGGGACGCAGGAGGTCTCCTCATCTGTGCAGGATGGGACGCCAGGGCCGGGCGATCTTCCCACAGACCTTGTTCCCTCTGTCGTCTAGCTCCAGAGGCGGGTCTGTCACAGGTCAAGGGACTAGGAGAAGGCTGTCTGCCCACCTGGAGGCCTCCACCCTTTCGGATGACACACATTCATTCATTCATTCACCCGTTCATTCGAAAAATACCACAGCCCAGCAGCTGGCCCGTGACAGTGGCAGTTACATGGAGATTGCACTGACGGGGCTGGGGAGAGTGGGAAGACACAGCGTTAGGTGAGAGGGAAGGGCCACTGTGGGGAAGGAAGGCGGCCGGCTACCCGGCCTGAGTCTGGAAGGGTGAGGGAGGAGCAGCGGCTCCAGCCAGGCCGGGCCTCGGCAGGCAGCAGGCACTGTCTGGGGCCGACAGGGAGACAGGGAGGGCTCCGCCGTCTGCAGAGTACTGAGGAGCGACACTAAACCAACTCGGAGTCGGTCTGCTTTTGCTATAATCAGTTGCCAAGCACAGGCAATGCCAGAGATTAAATATTCCTCCCTGTAAAAGGCGTTTTGTTCATGTAAAAACCATTTCTGTGGCTCCTGTTACCTTTTAATAATAGCTGTGTAAAGCCTCAAGTGGGCGTGTTTTGCTGACTTGATCTTGAGTGGATCCTGCTGCCGGCCTGGTATATAGCATGTGGTGGTCTGTCAGAGGGCTACCTGGGGGGCTGCGGTCCTCCAACAAACACATGCTCTGCACCCATCTCCCGGGGCATTGTGAGGACCTAGGGGTCATGCATAGTGCCCTCAGAGAGGCCTTGGGGCACAGGTGCGCCCTGCTCTTTCCATCCGGGCTGCACCTGGCCTTCTTCCATCCATACGTTGGTCACACATGCAGCATTTGCTGTTTCTGGCAGTTCTGATGTGGTGGGACAGGGCAAGGCTAGGAGTGAGCCCCACCACAGGGCTCCTGGTCTGTCCTTAAGGGCAGGAGCGGACCCAGCGGTGAGCACAGGTAGCCTGGCTACACTGTCAGCAAGGAGCTGTGCCCACCGGCCAGAAGGGAGAATGGGACTCAGAGCCAGTGGGGAGCTAGACTGTGTCGGTTCTGGGCAGAGGCCGGAGGCCCAGCCTAGGGAAGGGTGGGAAACGGAGGCCACTGAGGGCTTGGTGTGAAGCTGGAGCCCTCTAATCTGTGGGGTTGTGCTGCTCCTGGGAGGGCTGGAAACTCCCCACCAGCCTCCTCCTTCCTCCTAGGACAGTGCCAGGGAAGAGGCTCTCACAGGCCCTTGATCCCAGAAGTGGCTCAGGGTGGGGTGGAGACCAGAATCAAAGCACAAAACAAAGCTGGTCTGAACTGATGAAAAACGAAGCATCTCAACAGAAGCAAAATAAATTTTTAAAAAGCCCGGAGAGGCCACCATCCCACTGGACAGGTGGGATTCCTGCGGATAAAGTGGCCCCGGCAGGTGTGCTCCTGCCCTAGTGACAACATCTGGGGGAAATCCTGTCACAGAGAGGCACCTCCCAACACAGGGGACCTCTGCAGCCACCGGACGAGGAATTCCAGAACAACCCGAACGATTTAAAAACACAAATAGAGGCGGAGAAGAGAAACCATATGGCACGAGAAAAGAACAGTTGGATTTTAAAAATAGAAATCTGAAAAAGGAGGATGTGCCTAAGAGAGTTTGGTGATCTTCGTTGAGAGAACAAACACCCACTCAGAATCGCTGGAGACCGGGTGTGGCGTGGGTCTCGAGGGCCTGAACAGAGTCCCCTCCCTGGAGTCCCTCCTCCCTGGATTCCTTTCCTGGGGTCTCTCTCTCTTGGGCTCCTCTCCTGGGGTCCCTCTCTGCTGGGTTCCTCTCCCCCTGGGTGCCTTTCCCAGGGTTCCTCTCCTGGGTCCCTCTCTCCCCCGGGTTCCTCTCCTGGGTCCCTCTCTCCCCCGGGTTCCTCTCCTGGGGTCCCTCGCTCCCCCGGGTTCCTCTCCTGGGGTCCCTCCCCGCTGGATTCCCCTCCCCTGG
>NW_012102698.1:5197248-5211041 GCF_000951045.1 Mandrillus leucophaeus
TGCGGCACGGGACACAGACACTGGTGCGCTGTAAACGCCCCTGAGATCAGTGGCAGCCACGGTCCTGGGCACCGCCACCCCGTTCAGGGAGAGTGGGAAACAAATATCACCAAACACGAGCCAGATTTGGAGGGCACTGGGGAGCGGGCGGCCCTCCCGGCTGCACTCACAGTGGAGTAGCGAGGGCTCCAGGCAGCTTTGAGCCTGCCTCTGAGGCCCCGAGTTCATCTTTTGGACATCTCAAAAGTCAGTAAACACTCAACCTAAGACTCACCGTGTGCGCTTCCATCTCTGCTCCAGGGACATCCCACTTCCATCCAGAGCACCTCTCGAGCCCGTGCACCTGAGGCGGTCTGGGTGGCCGGGCTTGCTGGGTGGCACAGGAGTCCCTGTGCCCCGGTGCTTCTGCTGAGCCGCCTCTGCATGTGGGTGCCTGGGCCTTCTCGCCAAGCTGTCTACTCATTGGCTTGCCTACCTATGGGCCACAAGCACGTGTGCCACAGCTCCACAAGAGCCTGGCAGGGCTGTTGAGCTGCAGCGCCAGCTCAAGGCCAGTATGCGGTCTCCCCAGCCCCTTTCTGAGCCAGGCCCTTCTCTGTGTGTCACCAGGTGCCCCACTCCCACCCCCAGCATCATTCCCTGCACCCACAGGGCTCCGGTTCGTGTGACCCTCCCTTGGGACCAGATAGCTGGAGACCAGCCTCCGCCCTGCTGAGCGATGGTGCCATTCTCTTCCTTCCGTGGGAACTCTGTGGCCCTCACGTGGCGTGCATGTGGCTGTGTGGCTGGCACAGAGGCCTTGTGCTTCTGCCTGAGACACCTGGCATGACCAGCGGCCTTGCTCTTCCGGCCGTGATGCTGGGGCCTTGGGGTCTCAAGAGAGGATGTGGGATCCGCTGTGGCCCCTCAGCCTCTGAGGGGCTTGTGAGCAGCGTGGGGAGCAACCTGCTCCGCTTAAAGGAAAGGGTCCCGGGCCTGCTGGATTCGCGCAGATTCCTGCGAGCCTGGCTGTGCGGGCCCAGAGCCTCACCAGGCGATTGATCTGAACACACTTTTAAACGCTGCGTGGTGTGGGGTTCTGTGTGACACTCGGCGCCCACCCATGTACTCTCCACCTTCCCTGGTGAGGCAGGCCAGCAGCTTCCCGGCGCACTCACGCAGAACTGACCTTTCCAGATTGCAGCCCCACTGCATGCCTTCCTCCTGCCCTCCCAGGCAGCAGAAAAATCAATGTGACAACGCAGACTTGAACAACTCGGGAAATTGAATAATTTTCACAATGTATATTACGAGGAAAAAGATCATTTTGCTAGTGAATCTATGAAATCAACTTGTTGAAAGTCAATATTGCCACAGGTTTAAAGGTAGTCTTGGAGGCTTGGTCCATGGCTGGGAGAAGCTCTGGTACCTGGGCTCCCTCGTGGCCCCTCTCCAGGGGGCCTCCCCGGGGGTCCTGAGCGCTGGGCTGTGCTGGCTGCTGAGCCAGGGCTTCTTCCTGTGGGGCTCGGGGAGGTCCCATGAGTCAGTTCTCCTGAAGGTCTTTCAGACCTGTGTGGTCACCAGTGACCTTACTCTCCTGGCAGAGTCCACCCTGTGTCCACCCTGGGGTTGAAGGAGACCCCTGGGGGAACGGAGAGCATACAGCCACCATACCGGCCTGTCGGGAAGGAGCAGCGTCACCCAGGGGAGGACCCCTTCGCGGTGTGGACGTGGCAGTGCAGCCTAGTGACCTGCGCTTTTCAAGCTGACAGGACCAGCAATGTCACCTCTAGGGTCTCAGCTCCCGAAGATAGGAAGGCCCACTGCGGAGGGCCGTGTGCCTAGGAGCGTGTGCGGCTGTGGTCCAGGCCTTACTCTGCCGCTGGCAGCCCATGTGAGGGTTCCTCTGGGCTCTCTGCCCGCCTGGACCTCACCCACTCTCCTGCATGGATCTGACTAGAACCCGGTCCGAGGGCTCCGTGGTTCTCCTTTTATTCCAAAGAGCTGTTTCTGCCTGGCTAAGTGCCCTGAGATAAATTGTCACTAATGTTGGGAAGCAGACCTCTTTGTCCTCAGGTTGAGTTGACCAGTACGAGGTTATCTCTCAGTCATTTGTTCAAAACAGTGGGTTCACAATCCAGACTGGGTCAGCGCGGTGGATTCCCCTTCCCTGGGTGAGAAACCACCGCAGCCCCCCACAAGGACCCCACCCTGGGCCCTGGGGGCACCGTGCCAGATCAGCGCAAGCTCAGGGTTCCCAGGCCGCGGTGGGTTCCTCCTCTGCTTCTGGCTGGCGGGCATCGGTGGCCAGTCATGGCATCTCAGCTGCTCCCCTCTTCCATGGGATGATGACCCCTCAGCCCACAGGCACATTCACGAGAGAGTTTCTGGCCGGCCACGACCCCCCACATAGCTGGTCCTGATGAGGCTCTCGCAGTTGCGCTCTCTGTTGCTTCTAAGTCCCAAAGCCACACTTAATGGCCACTCTTGGTGGCGCTCCTTGCTTTTGAGATGGAACTAGTATTTACTGAGTGTGCTTGGCCCATTTATATTTGTCATCTCATTTAACTCTCGTGATGAGAAAGGTGGCATTTTCTCATTTTACAGGCCAGGGCATGGGGCCTCTGAGAGAGAGAGCATTGGCCGCAGCTGCACAGCAGAGCCGGGACGGGGTCCAGATGTCTCTGACCCTTCGGGGGAGACGTAGGATGCTACGGTGGGTCACGGGAAGCTTGCTGGAAGCAAGACCCCTGAGAGCTGTGGGAGAAAAGCACTCAGGCTAATTGGAAGTAGGATTGACTGAATAGGACAAGAAAAGGAGAAAAAATCACAGCCTATTTCATTCTGATATTAAAGGAGATCTGAGGTAGGTAGTTCCAGGCTGGAACAGCAACCTCAGTGCTTTCAGAAACCCACTTTCCTGTCTTTCTTCTCTGCTGTCTGTGGCTTCCATTCTCAGAGGCACCTCGTAGCCTGAGATGGCTGCTGAAACTCTAGCCATTGCATCCATAGTCCAGCCTGGCAACAGCAGGATATAAGGCACCTTTCCCTGCCAAGATAGCTACCTCTATGAGCTTTTCCTGAATTCCGCCCACTACTTCCAAATGCACCTCACGTGCATGAACTCAGTCATGTGGCCATATCTGACTTCAGGGGAGCCCGGGAAATGCAGTATTTTAGCAAGGTTCGTGTCTCCGTGAAGAAAATTAAAGTTCTGTTCTTAAAGACGGGGAGAGTGGCTGAACGGCTGTTGAGTGGTGCTTGGCAGCCCCTGCCATGGTGCTCCAGGCAGAGGAAACAGCATGGGGGGTGACCCAGGGGCCAGGAGAGCCTGTAGGCAGAATGCGTGAGAGAAGGGGGCCCGGTCTGCCTGGGGGTGGTGGGTTCTAGGGGGAAAGAGGTAGGGAGGTGGCCATGCAGGTGGACGGGCAAGGGAAAAGGGAGGAGCTGTGGCCATCATCCAAGCGAGAGATGACAGATACCACCCCCCAGGAGTGAGCCAGGAAGCAGGTGCGTTTGCAGGGTGCCTAGGAGGTGTGCCTAGAACCCACAGGGTATGGTGATAGATTGAAATGGCGGGGGGCGGGGGCACAGGGCAAGGTCAGAGAAGAAGGAGAAAGAAACTGGGGACAATGTCTGCATTTGTTTATCGGGTGACTGGCTGAGTGCTGTTGCCAGAGATCAAGGTAAGACCCACAAGGGCAAGAGCAGCTTGACAGGGGCGACAATGAGTCCTGTGTGGAGGCAGGGAGTGGACAGAGCCTGTGGGAGGTCCGGGGACACTGGACTGGCCTATGGGTCTGAAGGTCGGCAGAAGTCACCCTTGGGCATGGGAGGGTGGGCAGAGAGTAGGAGGAGATGTGAGTAGCTGTGACTGCGAGTGGATGAGAAGGGCCAGGAAGAGGGTGCGTGGCTGGCGGGAGCAGAGGAGCTCTGGGGCCTCCTGGGCCCCCAGCACTGCCTCCAGGCCGTGACTTCTCCCCCCTCCTGTTGAGGAACAGACAGGTCCCCGGAACACGGGAGTCCCCTGTGGCCCTGTCATCCCCCCCTCCAGCCCACCTCCTCACACTCTGCGCTTTTGAGAGCTGTTCCTAGTGTCCTAGTGTGGCCCTGCCACGCGCTGAGCGATTCCGGGCCATGAGTGACCTGCCTCACCCTCTGAGCTCTGTTACTTGATGTTTGGCTTGGTTTCATCTCGACTGACCGTAGCTGCAGCCTTTACTTGTCACACGCAGGACACTGCCATGGCCTGGAAACGCCCCACCTCTGAAATTATGACTCTTTGACCACAGCTTTCCCCTTCCTTAAACCTCAGGCCCTAGTATGGGCCTGGCAATGTGCAGACACTGTCTATCCCAGCCCCAAACCCGACAGGGTGCCAGGCTGGCTCCCCAAAGCCCTCAGGAAGCTGGGGGACCCCAGTGGTGCCTGTCCTGTCAGCCTACCCTGGAGCCGGTAGCGGTTGCCTTTAGCAGGCAGTGTGCCCAGAGCTGTCTGAGTTCAGACTGCAGCCCTGTTAGGCGGGGAGTGATGGCGGCTGCTCTGGGACACGTGCCCAAGGTCCGGGATGCCAGAAACACAGCCCACACGGCCGCTCTTCCCCTCCCCACTCTCAGCGGCCCACTCCTCATGATTTCTGCTTTAGGAGCAGAAGCCGCCTGGCAATCCCGGCCTTTTCCTCTGGCGTTTTCACTCGGGATTGCTGCGGGAAGAGCCTCTCTGCTGCCCTGTAGATAGGCACCTGACCAAGGGTGCCGCCTCTAGAAGTGGGCATCCTTCCCCGCTGCCCGCTGGGCGTTTCCTGAGTGGCACCTCCAGGGATAATGTGGCCACAGCATCTTGGCCCCAAATACCACAAGGCAGGAAGTCTTCACGGGTTGAAACAGAGGAAGGGCTGTGCCAGGATTTGCAGCGTCCTCTGCGTGTGGATCGGAAGTCTCAGCCGTGTGCCCAGGGATGAAACGGAAGGGCCGTGTGATGGGGACGCTCCATGCCGAGCCTATGTTTTCGGCACTGAAAGCCGCTTTTCTCTTTAGAATTCCTTTTTTGGAAAAAAGAAAAAATGAAATGAATTACAAGCACAGGCTACATCCCTGTGCCGTGAGAGACTCCTCACAAGGTGGATGTGTTGAGGTGTCACCTTCCCAGGGCTGTCCTCCCAGCGGGCTGGCCAGCTTCAGCAGCTGCCACCCTGTCCCGGCTGGCTGTCACTGTCTTTCTATTTTTAGCCCTGGTTTGGTCCAGAACTTGACAAGATTTTCAAACTAATAACTGGATTGTCAAAGAAATCAGCTGTCAGAGCCTGTACTCCGGGCTCCCAGGATGGTCTGGGAGGGGGAGAGAGGGAGAGAGGCAGGAGACGCCCTGGGGATTCCCGGCCACTGTGGACCAGCGACCACGTTGGGCAAATGGTGGCATCATCAGTGACACAACTCAAAGGCATTAGGGCCAGCGAGGACACATGACACTTGACATCGCAGCACCCTGCCCACGTCAGCAAAGGAAGCCCCTCTTTTCGGGCACCACGGCCGTTCTCCTGCGGGCTCCTGCATTCACAAAACAGAGAATGGGCTGGGGCCAGCGCAGACCCCCACCCTGCCCACACCAGCAAAGGAAGCCCCTCTTTTCAGGCACCACGGCCGTTCTCCCGCAGGCTGCTGCGTTCACAAGACAGAGAATGGGCTGGGGCCGGCGCAGACCCCCACCTGAGTGCCCACCCTCAGGGGCAGTGGTGTGGACAGGTGCAGCCTGACCTTTCTGTGCAGAGCTACCTTCTTGTCTTCTGTGTATCAGGCGGTATTCTGTATTCTTTGATCTTCTAGTTAAAAGGGCATTGAGTGTGATAGAAAGGTTAAAAATAAGGTAAATAAGGATGAACTTTTCACAGGCAATTTTCCTACCAGGACCTCTATGGTCCTCCTACGTCTATAGAGTGCACCCAGCGTCGTGTTACGTGTGACACTGGGTTCATCACTCAGCCCCTCCCCCTGCCGGCGAGCCCCCTCCCCAGATGGAGTTTCCCGTCCTCCCAGATGGCCGAAGCCAGGGCTGCTTATCTCTTGGAGAAGCTGGTCAGTGTTGACCGCCCACAGAAAACCCATACCCCACGCACACACTCGGCGCGCGGTTTCAGAGGCTGTGCCGAAGGTGACAGGTAGTGTCTGGGCTGGGACCAGTCAGAGCTTAGACTATTTAACAGCAGTCCAGGCTCCTGGCTTCCACATGAAGATGTCATTCTAAGTTTTAGGGCCAAGTAGGGACACATTTAGTGGGGACAGTCCCTGTAACCCTCTCCGAGAGACAGGGTTGTATGGTCCGGTCCAGCGGCTCAGGAGGGCAGCCCTGCTGGTGGGGGAGGTGGCAGCCCTGCCACGGGCCGGCTGCTTGACCCTGAGCTGTCACTAGGCTTCTTGAGCAGCCGTCTTCTCCCCCGGACATGGCGGGTATGGAGGACACCTCACAGTTGTCAGATCCACGCCTGGCTTGAGGCTGGCCGAGTGAACACCAGGATGGGCAGCCTCTTTGAGGCGACCAGAGGAGGGACCTGGGGCAGCTGGGGAGGTGAGGGTGGGCCTGAGGCTGTCAGAACGCCCCTCCGTGCCTTCCTCCTGTCCCCTCCTGGGGGTGTCCCTCTCTCCCCTCACAGCGCAGTCCCCCACCCCGGGCTGGGTCCCACTGTCACCCGATGGATCCGTGAGTGCACTTGCCTGCCTGGCCACCCGGCAGCCCTCCCCTTCTCTGGCCCCCCAGCTGCTATCTGGGAGCCACTGCTGCCCGAGCCGACCACCCGATGCTCAGCAGGGTCCGCGTGCTGCACCCATCTGCCCTCTCCTTCCCGTCCTCCTGGTCACAGCCCCATGGTCTTAAGTCCCGTGAACCTTGGAGGCTTCCAGGGCACCAGCTGCTTGTGCATCAGTGTGGGCTGCGCCCGGTACCATCCCTAGCCAGAGGGGCAGATGTCAGCACTGGGTCCTGTGGAGGGGCAGTGGCCAGGCACTGGGTGCCCCCGGCGTGCAGGCGGTGCAGGATGCAGAGTGACCATCTTGGGGTGCCGGGCGCCTCCTGTGGGGCGATTTGTCTCCTTGCAGCACTCCTGCGTGAATTATTTCAGCACCTGGGAGAGCAGCACGTGGCATAACCGTGGCACAAGTGCTGTGGTCTGCAGCTCCTCCCAGCTGAAGAGAGAAACCACTCCGGGCGTGTGGAAGCCCCGCGGGACAGAGCTGCGCTGTTCTGCACCTCTCAGCCGCTTTTCTGATCTCTTTTTAGGGTTCGTGATTCAAGTTCGTGACTGCAGACTCTGACACCACACACATTATCTTCTGATTATTTGGCGGCTTTAACTTGTGTGTTTGTGGTGTGTGCACGTGTCCATCTAGATGAAGTGAAGCTATGGCTGGGGCCTGCTGAAGGTGTCCTTGCAGCTGCATGGGCCGGGATGTGGTTCTCCCACATTGCTTACCCATTCTGTGCCTGGCCTCACAGGATGGTGGGTGCGCTGTAGTGACCCTTCCCACATGTGTGTCCCACGGCTCCCCACTTCAGAGCCGTCGTGAGCCCTGTGTGGCCATGTGGTTGCCCTTTCTGGTTCTGGTTCCACAGCTCGCTGACCCTCGCTCCGAGTCTGCTGGTGAGGCGGTGTGGCTCAGCTCCCAACCTCACCTTCCCTTCCTGAGGGCTGGGTAGGGCCAGTGCCCAGACGGTGTTGCGGGACAGTGGACATCTGTCTGGAGGCCCAGCTGTTAGTTGGGGGCATCTCTACAAGTCACACGCCCTCCAAGCCCTCATTCTTTCTTACTGAGATGCCAATTCCCCGTGTCATGCTGGGTGTGAGGCAGGGGTAACTGGGGGACTCCAGGCAGGTGTTTGGTGGCTGGATGGGTGCCGTGGCTCTTAACTGGGTCTTCCCTGCACTGCCCATCACCCTCCAGCCGGCAGGTGTGCCTGGGCTTCCTCTCCGTCCATCCCTGCACCCCCACCCCCGCATCTGTGAGGCTGTGTCTCACCCAGCACCACGGCCTTCCCAGGACGCCGCAGCTCCGGGAGTTAGGCTGAGGCTCTGGCTCGGGAAGGTTCTGCACCCAGCCCCTCCGTGACCTGGTGTCCAGTGTGGCCTCAGCCAGTGCTCAGTGTTTGCATGCTTCTGTGGTTGACATCCTAGAAACTTAGCAGAATCAGCTCTATGTGACCCAGACGCTTAAGCACATTGAGGGCTGCAACAACAAAGTGCTTAAGAAAGTCCCAAGTAGAGGAGTTTGTAAAGGAAGGGTTGTTTAGCACTCTCATTCGTGTTGGATGACAGTGGAGCCCTTCTTCTTAGGAACACAAAGTAGGAAGAAAGGGGAGAGGAAGGCAGTGAGGGCGGAGAGAGGCAGCAGCCCTGGGTCGGGGGCAGTGCCCCCGCCATCTGAAAAATAGGCCCTAGGCTGCCCAGCCCTGACAGGTTCTTCACACGTGGATCGCAGACCACCCTCTGCACAGCCCCATGGGCAGGCCGTGCCCTCCCTCCCAGCCCTGTGTGTGGGAGAAGGACCGGGAGCCCAGCTGCTGGACCCAGCATGGGGCCTCTGCTGCGTCCTGCTCAGGACCCCCTGCGAAGGACATGCCACACAGCTCTGGTTTCCTCGACCAGGTGGCCCGTCCTGTGGAAGGAACAGGGCAGTGGAGCCTTACATCCCAGGAAGATAGCACCACTGGTGTCACCCTCCTGCCTCAGCCAGGAGCACCTGCACAGGGCCCTGCAGCCACCAGCCAGGGCAGGACCTGCGTCCAGAAAGGAGGCAAGGCAGGCGCGGGTCCCCTCGCCAGGCCACACACACACATGCACACACACACACCACAGTTACCACATCAATACTCATCACACGCACTCACCATGTATACACACACCACGTATACACAGATGCCACACAGACACACCACAGTTACCACATCAATACTCATCACACGCACTCACCATGTATACACACACCACGTATACACAGATACCACACACACAGACGCACAACACATGCCATGTATACACACAGACAACACACATACACTCACCATGTATACATACACACAACACAGTTATCATGTACACACATCATATACACCATGTATACAAATAGTACATACACAACACACACCATTTATACACACGCACACACCAGGTACACACACTATGTATGCACACAGACACCACACATAAAACACACTCACCATGTGTACACATAGTACACACCATGTATACACACACACCCCACACATATACTACACACACCTTGTATACACACACAACACATACTCATGTACACACACACACCACACACACCATGTAGTCACATACAGCACACACACTCGTGTATACACACAGACACTCCACACACACTCCACACGCACCGCACTCTCACCATGTATATACAGACACCATACACACAGCATGTATACACAGTCAACACACACGCCATGTATACACACAGGCATCACATACACACCACATACACAAACACCACACACACCATGTTCATACACACAGCACATACACCATCTATACTCACATTACACACACATACCACACACTATGTATATGCACAGGCAGTACACACACACACCACACACTCACCATGTATACATGCACTGCACACCACACATGCACATAGACACCCCATGCATCACACACCACATATACACATGCACGCTACACAAACACTACACACACTACTCCCCATGTATATACAGTACACACACACACACATGCACCACACACCACAGACATGACATCCTCATCACAGTACACTCACCATACATATACACACCCTCCACACCACACACAAGTGCCACATACACATGTCACATACACACCACAAAACTAGACAGCACACATACAAACCATACAGATGACTCACACCGCCACACACACTGCACACCATATACACACACGTGTGTGTCACACACCACACACAGGACTCGCATGCACTTAGCATGCAGGGCGGGGAAGGGCAAGGGAGGCCAGGCTGCCCACCCCCTTACTCGGTTTCCCCACCGTTCTTCCCCTTCACACAGCCTGGGTTGTGCTTCCCACACAGACGCTCAGTGCTGGGAGTAGAGTGTGGACAGGATGTGCACACTGCCTGACCAAGGAGCCAGTGTGGGGCGGAGCTGGAGCACGTGGTCAGGATACAGGGTGGGTGCCCAGCAGGGTTCTCGGGTTCTGTGTGAGGGGCCCTCCCTTGCCACTCACTGGGGATCCAGGACCAGGCCCTGCCGTCCTCCTGGAATCACGTGGGCCCTTCATCCTACCTGCCTGGGAGAAGGGAACGTCCTGGTCCTGGTCAACGGGTAGAGGTCTCCGCAGGGCTGCCGGGAGCTGATGCGGCTGCAGCCCCAAGCACAGGGCCAGGGCATCCTGCAGGCCACGTGGACACCTGGGTCCCGGGGCAATGGGAGGTCTCCCAGGCCCGTGCCTCCCCGGCCCAGTCCTCTCTACCTCCCCCGGGACCACATGCTGGATTGAATATGAAAATACAGGGGTCTTCACTGGAGCCGTGCCATGACTCACTATTTCAAATGTCTGAAATCTGAATCTTTGAATCATTGACACCTTGACCTGTTCTCTCACTAATTCTTAAGTGTCCCCACCCCTGACATGACTAAGCCACGGGGACTGAGATGGCAAAGGGAAGGTGTATCCCATGGGAACATCATAAAAATGGGCAGGAGAGATCCCAGGCGGGGCAGTCCCTGGCACCCCATGGCCTCTCCGCCGACCCTCCCCTTCAGGACCCACATGCGCTGTGGGGCCCAGCAAGCCCCCGGAGCCTCCTAGCCAGTCTTCACACTCTTCTGCGGTTTGGTTTAGGGGGGACCCCAGGGGGGCCTCGGCTGCTCCCCGGGCCTTTCTTGGTTCTAGAAAACCTGAGGTTTCCAGGGTCCTGGAAAGAAGGGAGCAACCCACCTGCCACAGCACATGCTGGTCAGGCCCCGCCTCCCAGCTGGCCTTGGGGACACCAGGTGACCGTGGAGGTGTGTCTGACCCTGCTGGGGAGGGAACACTGCCAGGAGAAACTTCTGGAAGGAGACGGTGCCTGGATTGTCTTTTAGAAATTGAAATCGTGTTTTCAGTACATGCCCTTATGAAAAAAAAAATGGAAAACAGAAATTAAAAGACGAGAACTGGAGGACAGCTGTTTCCCTCCCAGGCCGGCAGCTGTGGAGGACAGTCCGTCCCCTGCCCAACCTGCTGCCGTGCGTCTCTTGGTATAGGGGGCACTGGGCTTCCCACCTGGCTGCCACCCTCTGCCCCTCAGCAGCCTTTACACTCACAGGAGTTGCCAGCGTCGTCATGTTTTTTTCAACCACGTATTTTTTAACTGCTAAATAAATAAACATCTCATTACACGGATAGACCAAAATTGCCTTCAACACACTAGCAGAGTTGGCCTTTTTTCCCCCTCACCTTTTACTGTGAAAAAGTTTAAAATACAGAGAGGCAGAAAGCATCATTCCGGGACAACCACCTAGCTTTAACAGCTGGTAGCATTTGCTGTGTTTGCATGAGTGACCTGGAGCAAGGGGCTGAGTGTCTTGTCTTGGGTACACACCTGGAAATGAGTGACAGAGGCAGCCAGGCGGCTCCCGAGAAAGCCCTTCTGCGAAAGTGTGTGCCGTGGGCTTGTGGACCCGACAGTGTGAGCTTGGGCTCTCTAGCGCCCGCGAATACCCAGAGGCTCTTCGAGCATCCTCAGCTGTTCCCCAGATGTCCCTGGGGGTGACTGAGCCAGCCCCAGAGCGGGCTGCCGGCGCTTTTGCGTTTTTCGGGGTGGCAGCAAACCCTGCCTTGTGGCACCGCTGAGCATCTTCGCATTGTGTAAGGATCACAGGGCCTCCTCGCTCTGGACACCTCTTCTGTTCCTGTATTTTGCCCATTGCTTTAAGGATTTTGATCTGTTTGTCTCTTTCAAGAGCTCTTTCCATACTAATGCCAGCATTTCCTCCTTCCTGATAAAAATGACAAGTGTTTCTTCCTTTCTTTTTTATTTGTCTGTTGCCTTTATGTATATATAAATATATGAGAGATGCCATGTATTAGTTTTCATTGGAAGGGTTTGTTTTTTGTTTTGAGGTTTTGTGTGTTGAACTTACCCGTCTTGTATTCCTCCCGGACTGGGAGTCATAGTTAGCAAGGCTTTCCCGCCTCTGAGGGTGGCTCAGCACGTGTCACCTGGTGCTCTCATGTTTTCACTTTGCATGTCCAATCTCAGGTCCACGTGGCGTTGACTGAGGCCCCCGTGGAGTTGCCCCGGCGTGTGGTGTGAGGGGAGAGGCGACTTTCACTTCTCTGGCACCCTTGACCAAGCCTCCTGCGTAGCCCAGGGGCATGTAGCCATTGGCCTGGGCAGCTTCGAAGTTTCCTCTCTTCCTTTGGCTGTGAACAACAGTGCACAGATGAGCACCTTTCTACATTCACCTTCCCGCAAGCCTCGAGATTGTCCTCCAGGCAGAGTCGGGGGAGTGGGACCGCGGACCCAGTGTGGGGAGAGTTGGGGGAGTGGGACTGTGGACCCTGTGCAGGGAGAGTCGCGGGGGTGGGACCGCGGACCCGGTGCGGGGAGAGTCGCGGGAGTGGGACTGTGGACCCTGTGCGGGGAGAGTCGCGAGAGTGGGACTGTGGACCCGGTGTGGGGAGACTCGCGGGGCTGGGACCACGGACCCAGTGCAGGGAGAGTCGGGGGAGTGGGACCGTGGACCCGGTGCTGGGAGAGTCGTGGGAGTGGGACCTGGTCCAGGGACTTCCTCATGGTCTTGATATGTAGGCCCTCCACTCGCGATATATAGGCCCTCCCCTCCAGCAGGATTTAAAGTGCACACCATGTGTCTGAAAGTTTCAGAATCACAGACCACACCATGCCCACACCTAGCCTGCAAACCCCACCTCAGGCGGGAACCCTGCTCCCTAGAAATACCCTTTTACCCGGAGACCAAAGGAGATGGGGCAGGCGGAGCTGGACTGGGCCGGGTGGGCACTGACCAGGCAGGCGTGCCAGTGGCCAGGGTGAGCAGGTTTGCCTCCCCTGTGGTTCCTTTTCCAACAAGCGCCGCCCCCACTTCCCCACCCCTGGCTGCCCCACCCAGACAGAGGGACAGGAGGACCATGGCCATCGGAGGTGACCATTGGGAGGCCCACCCTGAGCAAGCAGCCCCTCTTTCTCTGGTATCCAGAGCGGAGACCACGGGTCCCCTCCCCACGCCTGTACTCATTCTTATCCTCTCTGGGGACCCCGCTTGTCTTGCTTGCCCTCTCCCCATACTTCCTGCTCACAATGGTCTCTGAACCTTTAAATGCCATTCTTAGGAGGCTGAAACCAAAGGTCTCTGGTTGCAGTGTGGAGACAGGCAGGGCCCCCTGGAGCACAGGTGCATCTAAAGGTGATATGGTTGGTGTGCGTGGTTCCGTCCTCCCAGACTCTTGAAAGGTGACCTGGAGTTACACAGAAGGCAGACAGGTGAGGTTGCAATGGGGAAGGGACAGCCATGGTCGCTGTAGGAGCCTGAACAGCCAGGAGAGGTCAGAGGGTAGGAGGGAAGGGCAGTGGGGGAAGAGCAAGGAAAGCTTGGGTCTCCGTGCAGGAGCCCGGGACGGGCACTGCCTCTGAGGGGTGGGCACAGCACGGTGCTCCCAGTGCTACCAGTGCCTGCATGCTGCCGGGGCTCCTGGCATCTGGATCTCAAGCCACCCGGCTCTGAGGGCAGCCTCACCATTGTACTGGTCATGACACGTGCACCGCGGGGTCATTTCCTCACGCACATACTTCACCGCTGAGCAGGGTTCA
>NW_012102698.1:5212176-5218754 GCF_000951045.1 Mandrillus leucophaeus
CCCCACCCCCGGCTGCCCCACCCAGACAGAGGGACAGGAGGACCATGGCCATCGGAGGCTTGGGAGGCCCACCCTGAGCAAGCAGCCCCTCTTTCTCTGGTATCCAGAGTGGAGACCACGGGTCCCCTCCCCACGCCTGTACTCATTCTCATCCTCTCTGGGGACCCCGCTTGTCTTGCTTGCCCTCTCCCCATAATTCCTGCTCGCAATAGTCTCTGAACCTTTAAATGCCGTTCTTAGGAGGCTGAAACCAAAGGTCTGTGGTTGCAGTGTGGAGACAGGCAGGGCCCCCTGGAGCACAGGTGCATCTAAAGGTGCTATGGTCGGTGTGCGTGGTTCCGTCCTCCCAGAGTCTTGAAAGGTGACCTGGAGTTACACAGAAGGCAGACAGGTGAGGTTGCAATGGGAAAGGGACAGCCATGGTCGCTGTAGGAGCCTGAACAGCCAGGAGAGGTCAGAGGGTAGGAGGGAAGGGCAGTGGGGGAAGAGCACGGACAGCATAGGTCTCTGTGCAAGGAGCCCGGGACGGGCACTGCCTCTGAGGGGTGGGCACAGCACGGTGCTCCCAGTGCTACCAGTGCCTGCATGCTGCCGGGGCTCCTGGCATCTGGATCTCAAGCCACCCGGCTCTGAGGGCAGCCTCACCGTTGTACCGGTCATGACACCTGCACCACGGGGTCATTTCCTCACGCACATACTTCACCGCTGAGCAGGGTTCATGAGCACCAGGACACCAAGAGCCCAGTGGGTCCCCTTTCCCTGGATGTCCGCACACATCAGCACCAAGTTCATCATTCGGCTGTCAGCAGCCCATGGCCGCCTTGCGAAGATGGCCTTACTTCTTTCCCGTGGCAACATCTCCAAGGCCCATGCTTTTCCTCATACGAAGCAGCCATCGCTGCGGCAAGTAACAGAGCTGAGCCCTGTATCTCTGACGCTGCTGTGCGGAGATCTCAGTCGGCTTCAGATGAACCCGAGGCCTCCGTGGGCTGCGCCAAGGGTGAGGCAAAGCTGGCCCAGCCACATGAAGCTGCGTGTCTCGGAGGGTGTGCACTGGAACAGGAGCCCCTCCCCGCAGGCCGTTCTCATTTGTACAGGAGAAGCCACACACTCTGCCAGCTCCTTAGACCTGGGCCACTATGACCTCGGTCACCAGCTTGAAGTCCTGTTGGACAAGCCCAGTGTACTCTCAGCGGGTCTTGTTAGGGAACTGATTTGGAGGCACTTGTTACTTATGCATGTCCAGGGCAGCCCCTGGTCACCTGAGTGTGAGGGACAGGCAGGACCTGGGGAGTGTCAGGTTGAGCTCCTCCCAGGGGGGTTTCTCGGCGGGGATCCCAGCCTGCCTGGGGCATGGGATGGCCTGTGTGTTGGGTCTCTGCTGCCTTTGCTGCAGAGTCTGGCGATCCCTTGGCCACGGAGGGTTCCTGGGCCTGTTTCCTAAGGCTGAATGTCAGTGTCGAGTCAGGAACCCAAATGGAGACCCGAGAGGAAGGAAATGGCCTCATTCAGGCACTTGAAGTGGGCCAGGCACGGTCTGCGGGTCTCCTGAAATTCACTGGGGTCCCTCGGCTGGCAGCGCCGGCAGCAACGGCCTTGTCAGCATGATTTCATCTCAGCTGGTCCCGTTCCTTCATCTACACGTGTACTTCGTGGGAGCGGATACTTGGTGTTGAATACGGATTCACACGCTGCAGCCCCGGCGCGGGAGGAATCCAGATGCCCCGCTGTCTGTGGAAAGGCCCGTGGGTCTGGGTAGGAACAATGACCCTTGACCTCTGTAGTGCGTGGTCCCTGGAGACTGTTGTCAGATCAGGAGTGGGAGTGCCAGCGAGGGGTCAGTGAGACCGAGAGAGGGGCCCATCCAGTGCTCAGTCCAGCCTCTTCGGAGGGCAGAGGGCAGGGGCGGAGTCCAGGCGCGGCAGGGCCTTTGTTCTGGTTCTGGCCTCAGCCCTCCTGGCCGCCTCCTGCTCTGTGAACTGTGGCCGTCGTCCCCGGTGGTTGCCCGGGCCCGTGATTGCCAGGGCCCCGTGGTGAGGAGGATGTGGCAGGGGTAGAGGAGCGACTCCTGTTTGCCTGTCCCGCTCCCGGGGGTGCGCAGAATCCTTCAGCCCTCATGGCACCTGCGAGGGGCTCCTCCATCACCTCCCAGGAGGCGCCTGCAACTCCTGTAGATACAGGGCGGTGGCCATGATGAGCGCGAAACAACAGGGCGAGTTCCTAGAGCCCTTTGCACCAGCACGGGTATTGCTGCCCCTCTAGCCTGGGGGTGACCCCCCTTGCTGTCACCATCTCTTAGACCAGGGACTCGTCCTCCAGGGACAGTGCATGGAGAGTGGGCTCCAGCCTGCTGGGTTCTAGAGCAGGGATCTAGCCCGCCCCGCTGCCCCCCACAGCGGTAGGGGGAGTGGGACTGCAGTGTGGGTGCCACAAGGGTGCCAGGCTTGCTGCATGCCTCCTGGGACAAGTCGCCCAGCCTGTCCGCTCGTTTCCTCACCTAAAAGACGGAGGGGTTGAGAGAAGTGCCCGAGGGCCTGCCTGCTAGGAAACCTCATGTTTGCTGCCCTGTCCCCCAGACCCCAGGATCCTCAGTGGTCTCCCCAGGTGGCACCAGGACCTCCCCGCTGCAGACACCCGGGCACTCCGCAGCACCTCCAATGGTTAGGGTTTCTCACCAGGCTGTGCACGCGGAGTGTCAGGAGGCTGTGGAAAAGCAAATTAAACCAATTAACCCTGCTCCCCGCCTCGCATGTCGCCGTGGTGAGTCCTGTTGCATCTTTCTCGGTTAGGGGAAGAAAATAACAAGAGTAGGCAAATGGGCCTTTTAGCCCCATCGTGATTAATTTATTCATCTTTGCATGTTGGCAATTTGTAAGCTTCTGACTTGAGTAGCTTTTAAGCAGACCTCTGTGTGCTGTCTGCTGTGCCCGGGAGCAGGTGTTGACGAATTTTGCCACTGTGTACACAGCCCGTCCTGCCTGGGGGAGCCTTCCAGTACCTTCTGTGTGCACAGAGGGTCCAGGGGAGGGAAGCACTGGTCAGTGCTGCCAGCAGACCCTGGCGTGAAGCAGACGGAGGAGGGAGGCAGGATTTATACCTAGAACAGTGCTGTCCAGAAGGAATGTGTCACCAGCCACATGGAAACGTAAAAACAAAGAAAGAGGCAGGTGTCATTAGTTTTAGTAACATATTTAACCCAGCACATCCAAAATACTATCATTTGAACCTAGAATCAATATAAAAATTATAAAAGAATAGTTTACATTCTTTTGTTCTTAATAAGTATTCAAAGTCCAGAGTGCATTCCGCACAGACACACCCCATTTCAGACGTACCACTCGTGGCCCTTGGAAGGCGAAGTCTGCAGTAGCCTGCGTCCCATGGTTCCGTTACGCTTCTCTGCAGAGTGCTGGACCCTGTCTCTTTTCTTGTTTATTTCTCCATCTGTTGCCTGACCTACCAGCACACACACTCACGCATGTACACTCTGCCGGGCTGTGGGCTGAGTGTCCTCAGTGCCTGGAGCGGTGGCTGTCGTGGGGCAGCCCTGGGCGTGTAGTCACCCAGTGAACACCTGCAGTGCCTGTGAGAAGGTCTGGCACGAAGGGCCTGGACCTCACGCCCCATTTGCTGGAGGAGAGGGACCAGGGTGCGAGTGGGAGCTGGTGCTCCAGGTGCTCTGGCTGCAGTGTGGGGGACGCCTCACAGCACCTGGTCTTCTCTCTACCCCTGTAAGCAGAGCTCCAACACCGGGCGGGGCACTGTCCTGGCAGCTGCCCAGCTGGACAAGGAGGTTCCAGCGTGATCTCAGAGCACACCCTGCACTTGTTTTATTTTAAAAATTATTTTTAGTATGCAGCTAATGCTTGTTTATTTTGAAAAGATTAGAAACTATGGATAAGAAAAAGAAATCATCACATTCTCTCCCAACAATGACCACGTTCGTCTTTGACTGATGGTCCTTTTGGAGTTCTTCATGCAAGTGCATGTCCATGAATTTGCATATACACACAGAAAGGTAACACCCAGGCGTGTGCACACCGGGGCATCTTCATGTGCCTGGCTCATCGTGGGCACTGGAAGCCCCATTGTGGAAGGTGAGGCCAGCCATTCAGTCTTTGTCGAGGGCACTTTGCACACATTCAACAACCCAGTAAGGGAGTTATTGTTCTGGCTTTTTCACTCCAGCGGTTCAGCAAGTGGGAAGGAGTGGCACCCAGCAGCTTCTTTGCTCCCATAGCTCGGCGAGCGGGAGGGAGGGTTCCAGCTCTTTTACTCCTGCCGCCCACAGCTCAGCAAGCATTATAGCTCTTTTGCTCCCACAGTTTGGCAAGTTCTGGGTTCATGTCCCACGGCCAAGAGGAATAAGGCACGTGGACACCAGAGAGTAAGACAAGTAGAATTCTTTTTTTTTTTTTTCTTTTTTTAAAGACAGAGTCTCACTGTGTCACCCAGGCTGGAATGCAGTGGCGCAATCTCGGCTCACTGCAACCTCCACCTCCCGGGTTCATGCGATTCTCCTGCCTCAGCTTTGCCAAGTAGCTGGTGTTACAGGTGCACACCACCACACCTGGCTAATCTTTTTGTATTTTCAGTAGAGACGGGGTTTCACTATGTTGGCCAGACTGGTCTCGAACTCCTGACCAAGGCAGAGTAGAATTTTACTGAGCAACAGAAAGAAAGCTCTTAGCTGCAAGAAGGGACCTGAAGGCGGGGTAGCCATCTGTGAGGGTGAGTCCAGGGCTTTTATGGGCTTCGAATGGGGGAGTGCATGCTGATTGGTCCATGGGTGGGCTTGGAAGAAGCACCATTTGATTAGATAAAGGACATCATTCAGAAGGAACCAATTGAAAGAGAGCGGGTAAGACGGATGGAAGTTCTCACTCCAGTCATGGACTCTATCCAGAGCTGGCAGTTTGGTGTTCAGGCTCTAAAGTGTCCTTGGCTTGAAGGTCAGGTTTCACCGGGGACCGGTCCGTGTCTGTCTAGGAACTTGTCTGTCTCCTGTCGCTATCACTGTTATTATCCCGTTTTACAGATGAGGAAACTCAGGCACTGAGGGTTATGAGACTTGCCCAGGGTCACGTAGCTAATAAACGCAGGACTGGGATTTGAATGTGGCTGTGGGGCACCCGCAAACATGCTCTTAATTGCTTCATTGGACTCTGTGACGTTCACTGCCCAGCACGCGCTGTGGGCTCAGTTTTCGGGACACAGGGACACACAGACCTGTTGGTGGAGTGGCGGAGACGCTGGGGAGAACAGCAGGGACACACCTGCGATACTCATGGGGTCAGGTGGCAGCGGGGGCAGGCGCCAGCCCAGCACTCCCGCATCTGGTCCAGTGATCTTGCTTCCCTCACTGCTGCCCATTCTCACGTGAGCCTCAGCCCTGGGCCAGCCGCACGGAGCTCAGGGTCTTGAGGCAGCCCAGGGTCTGCAGTCACCAACCCACCCCTGTTCTGGAGCCTGAGGCCTTAGGACATGGGCGTGTCACCGTCTCACCCTTCCTGGGAAGGCCTGGCACACGGGGGAGGTCAGCGTCCTCCACGGATGGCACTAGGATTCGCTTGACTCTGGAAAAATAAAACCCTTCTGGTAAGAAGTAGCCAAAGCCATGGCGATATCTGCTGTTCGGCATCAGGAGGCCTCACCTGGTCTCCGGCATCGGGAGCCTCTCCTGTTGGAACTCGCCGGGCAGGAGTGAGTGGCATGGCGGCTTCTGTCTAAGTGCCGTCCACTGCTGTATGGTCCATGGGGGAAAACGGTTGGAAACATCCCAGCTTGGCTTCCCACCTCCACCCTGTGTCCCACTCACTGAGGTTTTAGAGAGATGCCTTTGCCTGCATGGTGGTGTGTGAGTCAGGGCTCCACTTCCGCCTGGGTGGTGTGGGCAGGGCCCCCCCAACCCTCAACGTCAACAGGGGCCACCTGGCAGAAAGCGTGGACAACTGTATCCACTCTCATGATGTGTCTGAGAGTGTCCAGGGCACACCCAGGTCGCCCACCATCCTGAGGACCAAGGCATCCCTCTCCCCAGGCCCCACCTCCCAGGTCCAGGTCAGTTGCTTGGGTTGGGGCCAGGACAATGGGGCGCTTTTTCAAGCTCCTTGGGTGCCGATGGACGTGTGGTCAGGCCTGAGAACCGTCAGCCTCCAGGCCATGCAGCGAGTTGTTGCTTTTGATCCCTCACTGCCCATAGACCCCACAGCCTTTACAAAGGGCCCCGCAGACATTCGACGTCCGCTGGAAGGATTCTCGGGACACGGGGTGATGGAGAAAGGAGGGGTGCACTCCACGCTGCCCTCCAGCTATGGCTGTGTTGAGATAGTGGGTGCCCCAGGGACCGGGGTAGGGAATGGATTACAGAGACCTGAGGCGACCTTGACTTCTACAGCACCAGTGTCATGAGCTGAGCCTTCCTTTAACTTTTAGATCCACAAATGTGGCCCTTAATTGTTTATGGAAAAGTTAAGAATAAAAACGCAAGTGCTGTCTACAGTTTTCTGGGCCGGGCCCTGGGCAGGCCTCTCTCCACCTGCCCTCCTGGGCGGGCCTCTCTCCACCTGCCCTCCTGG
>NW_012102698.1:5221354-5224616 GCF_000951045.1 Mandrillus leucophaeus
GTCCCATGGTTCCGTCACGCTTCTCTGCAGAGTGCTGGACCCTGTCTCTTTTCTTGTTTATTTCTCCATCTGTTGCCTGACCTACCAGCACACACACTCACGCATGTACGCCCTGCCGGGCTGTGGGCTGAGTGTCCTCAGTGCCTGGAGCGGTGGCTGGCGTGGGGCAGCCCTGGGCATGTGGTCACCCAGTGAACACCTGCAGTGCCTGTGAGAAGGTCTGGCACGAAGGGCCTGGACCTCACGCCCCATTTGCTGGAGGAGAGGGGCCAGGGTGCGAATGGGAGCCGGTGCTCCAGGTGCTCTGGCTGCAGTGTGGGGGACGCCTCACAGCACCTGGTCTTCTCCCTACCCCTGTAAGCAGAGCTCTAGCACCGGGCGGGGCACTGTCCTGGCAGCTGGTCTTCTCCCTACCCCTGTAAGCAGAGCTCCAGCACCGGGTGGGGCACTGTCCTGGCAGCTGCCCAGCCGGACAAGGAGGTTCCAGCATGATCTCAGAGCAGACCCTGCACTTCTTTTATTTTAAAAATTGTTTTTAGTATACAGCTAATACATGTTTATTTTGAAAAGATAAGAAACTATGGATAAGAAAAAGAAATCATTACATTCTCTCCCAGCAATGACCACGTTCGTCTTTGACCGATGGTCCTTTTGGAGTTCTTCATGCAAGTGCATGTCCGTGAAATTGCATATACACACAGAAAGGTAACACCCAGGCGTGTGCACAGCGGGGCACCTTCATGTGCCTGGCTCATCGTGGCCACTGGAAGCCCCATTGTGGAAGGTGTGGCCAGCCATTCAGTCGTTGTCGAGGGCACTTTGCACACATTCAGCAACCCAGTAAGGGAGTTATTGTTCTGGCTTTTTCACTCCAGCGGTTCAGCAAGTGGGAAGGAGGGGCACCCAGCAGCTTCTTTGCTCCCGTAGCTCGGCGAGCGGGAGGGAGGGTTCCAGCTCTTTTACTCCTGCCGCCCACAGCTCAGCAAGCATTATAGCTCTTTTGCTCCCGCAGTTTGGCAAGTTCTGGGTTCTTGTCCCACGGCCAAGAGGAATAAGGTACGTGGACACCAGAGAGTAAGACAGAGTAGAATTCTTTTTTCTTTTTCTTTTTTTAAAGACAGAGTCTCACTGTGTCACCCAGGCTGGAATGCAGTGGCGCAATCTCGGCTCACTGCAACCTCCACCTCCCGGGTTCGTGCGATTCTCCTGCCTCAGCTTTGCCAAGTAGCTGGTATTACAGGTGCACACCACCACACCTGGCTAATTTTTGTATTTTCAGTAGAGACGGGGTTTCACGATGTTGGCCAGACTGGTCTCGAACTCCTGACCAAGGCAGAGTAGAATTTTACTGAGCAACAGAAAGAAAGCTCTTAGCTGCAAGAAGGGACCTGAAAGCGGGGTAGCCATCTGTGAGGGTGAGTCCAGGGCTTTTATGGGCTTCGAATGGGGGAGTGCATGCTGATTGGTCCATGGGTGGGCTTGGAAGAAGCACCATTTGATTAGATAAAGGACATCATTCAGAAGGAACCAATTGAAAGAGAGCGGGTAAGACGGATGGAAGTTCTCACTCCAGTCATGGACTCTATCCAGAGCTGGCAGTTTGGTGTTCAGGCTCTAAAGTGTCCTTGGCTTGAAGGTCAGGTTTCACCGGGGACCGGTCCGTGTCTGTCTAGGAACTTGTCTGTCTCCTGTCGCTATCACTGTTATTATCCCGTTTTACAGATGAGGAAACTCAGGCACTGAGGGTTATGAGACTTGCCCAGGGTCACGTAGCTAATAAACGCAGGACTGGGATTTGAATGTGGCTGTGGGGCACCCGCAAACATGCTCTTAATTGCTTCATTGGACTCTGTGACGTTCACTGCCCAGCACGCGCTGTGGGCTCAGTTTTCGGGACACAGGGACACACAGACCTGTTGGTGGAGTGGCGGAGACGCTGGGGAGAACAGCAGGGACACACCTGCGATACTCATGGGGTCAGGTGGCAGCGGGGGCAGGCGCCAGCCCAGCACTCCCGCATCTGGTCCAGTGATCTTGCTTCCCTCACTGCTGCCCATTCTCACGTGAGCCTCAGCCCTGGGCCAGCCGCACGGAGCTCAGGGTCTTGAGGCAGCCCAGGGTCTGCAGTCACCAACCCACCCCTGTTCTGGAGCCTGAGGCCTTAGGACATGGGCGTGTCACCGTCTCACCCTTCCTGGGAAGGCCTGGCACACGGGGGAGGTCAGCGTCCTCCACGGATGGCACTAGGATTCGCTTGACTCTGGAAAAATAAAACCCTTCTGGTAAGAAGTAGCCAAAGCCATGGCGATATCTGCTGTTCGGCATCAGGAGGCCTCACCTGGTCTCCGGCATCGGGAGCCTCTCCTGTTGGAACTCGCCGGGCAGGAGTGAGTGGCATGGCGGCTTCTGTCTAAGTGCCGTCCACTGCTGTATGGTCCATGGGGGAAAACGGTTGGAAACATCCCAGCTTGGCTTCCCACCTCCACCCTGTGTCCCACTCACTGAGGTTTTAGAGAGATGCCTTTGCCTGCATGGTGGTGTGTGAGTCAGGGCTCCACTTCCGCCTGGGTGGTGTGGGCAGGGCCCCCCCAACCCTCGACGTCAACAGGGGCCACCTGGCAGAAAGCGTGGACAACTGTATCCACTCTCATGATGTGTCTGAGAGTGTCCAGGGCACACCCAGGTCGCCCACCATCCTGAGGACCAAGGCATCCCTCTCCCCAGGCCCCACCTCCCAGGTCCAGGTCAGTTGCTTGGGTTGGGGCCAGGACAATGGGGCGCTTTTTCAAGCTCCTTGGGTGCCGATGGACGTGTGGTCAGGCCTGAGAACCGTCAGCCTCCAGGCCATGCAGCGAGTTGTTGCTTTTGATCCCTCACTGCCCATAGACCCCACAGCCTTTACAAAGGGCCCCGCAGACATTCGACGTCCGCTGGAAGGATTCTCGGGACACGGGGTGATGGAGAAAGGAGGGGTGCACTCCACGCTGCCCTCCAGCTATGGCTGTGTTGAGATAGTGGGTGCCCCAGGGACCGGGGTAGGGAATGGATTACAGAGACCTGAGGCGACCTTGACTTCTACAGCACCAGTGTCATGAGCTGAGCCTTCCTTTAACTTTTAGATCCACAAATGTGGCCCTTAATTGTTTATGGAAAAGTTAAGAATAAAAACGCAAGTGCTGTCTACAGTTTTCTGGGCCGGGCCCTGGGCAGGCCTCTCTCCACCTGCCCTCCTGGGCGGGCCTCTCTCCACCTGCCCTCCTGG
>NW_012102698.1:5226279-5237031 GCF_000951045.1 Mandrillus leucophaeus
GGCTCCGGGATGGTCAAGGGGCCTGCCTCAGTGAGGGTGGGGCCGGTGACACGCAGACCACAGCTTCCGGCACAGCCAGGATGTAAGCCTGGGTCATCTTCCAGGCTCGGTGCCTGCACAGCTCAGCTCATCCTGGCTGTGCCCATGTAGAGAGCTTGCCATCCTTATCTCCAGATGAAGAAGAGTGTGGCTTGGAGAGCCAGGCCCCCTGCCCAAGACCTCCTGGACAAGGAGACAGGATGTGAACTGCAGAGCCCAGCTACCCCCCCATTCCCCTCCATGCCAGCCTTGCTGGACTGTGTTTTCTCGAGGCAGGCGACATGGGCATCCTGAGCCTGTGGCCCTCCCTGTCCCTTGTCACCTGTTAAGATCTGGGGAAGGGCAGTTCTGGCACCCTCCAGCACCCTCAGGGCTCCTCAGCCACCTTCCTGACTTCCACGATCCAGCTTCCGTTTGGGGTGGGAGGTAGGAGAAGCCGGGGAGCCTGCAGGTGGCCCCCGGGGGCAAATTATCAAGGACCAGAGCCTGCAGGGCCATCCGAGCAGTGTAGACCCCTCCCTCAGGGAATCTGCCCAGCTTCATGCGGAGCCTGGGCTTGGGCTGGCCCTGACCCGATGGTCCCGTTTCTCTTCTGAGAACCCCCACCCCAGGAGGCTGTCCTGGCCACTCAGCCCTCTCTGATCCCTACTTCTGCCAAGCCCCCTGTGTGTTGGGGTCCCCCGAGACCTGCCCTGTCCTTGGTGGGCCGCCAGCTGCTGTGGATGTGGGCGTGGTCATGTGGGAGGCAGGGCTGTCGGGCGGTGATCGTGGAGGGGGTTCCCCAAGGACCTGTGCTTTTCCTTCCCCGTCCTGGCCTCAGTGGACATAGGTCAGTCTCCAGCTCCCAGTGTCCGCAGGCTTCCAGATGAGCTCTGGAGACAGTACCCCGTGTGTCTTTTAGGGGTGGGACTCAGTGCCCCCATAGCCCACCTGAGCTGAGACACGGCCCAGCTGCAGGCCAGAGGAGCCCGCCCAGCACTCCCAGTGCGCCCAATGCACCTGCCCAGTGTGCCTGGTGAGCCTGGTGAACCCACCCAGTGACCCTCATAGGCCCAGTGTGCCTACCCAGCACTCTCAGTGAGCCAGTGCTCCTGCCCAGTGAGTCCGATGTGCCCGCCCAGCATGCCCACTGAACCCAGTGTGCCCAGTGAGCCTTGTGTGTCCACCCAGTGTGCCCGCTTGGTGTGCCCAGTGAGCGTGGTGTGTCTCCCCAGCATGCCCAGTGAGCCCAGTGTGTGCCCACCCAGTGCTGGCTGTGCTGCTGGCTGTGTGAGTGTTTTCCCAGTCTGTCCAGCAGCCCTGACAGGCTGGCAACGGTGGCCCCATTTTGCAGAGGAGGAAGCTGGGCCTCAGGGTGGAGTCATCGTCCCAGGGCCCCAGGTTGGACCTGGACCTGAAGCTGGGTTTGGTGGAGTCCTGCACCCCCACCCACTGGTGCGAGGCAGCATGGAGGAGGGGCGGGGTGGGGCTTTGCTGTGTTCCTGGGCTCCCGGGGTGGGCCTGAGCTGGCTCCATTCTGTGGTCCCCACATGTGTAGACTTCACTTGCTGACTGTGCTGCTGCCCGGAGGGGTCTCCTGATGCACAGAAGTCTGTGCTTTGTGACAGTTCCAGGGGTGCTGCGGTACTTCCTGGGCTGATACAGGCTTTAGGGGAGTGGGAAGCCTCTGGGCGGAGACTGCAAAGCTGCAACGGGGCCCCGAGAGCTGGGTCTCCCCCTGAGGGGCAGGAGATTCAGTTAAGTGAAGCGCTGGGCAGCCCCTGCCACGACATCTCAGATGTCAGACCTGGAGCTGCGCAGTGGGCCTCCTGCCTGGCTGCTGGGATGGGGCGGGGGCTGTGGGACGAGGCCTGGGGCCCTGCTGGGCTTGAGCAGGGAGCAGCTGCCGGCTGGGCGAGTTTTCCTGGGTCACCTGCCCTCCACTGTGGGTCACCTCCTCTGACCTGGCCTTGTGTCTTTCTCTCCAGTTTTCCTGGGTCACCCGCCCTCCACTGTGGGTCACCTCCTCTCACCTGGGCTTGTGTCTTTCTCCCCAGGAGCTGCTGCTTTTTCTCCAGAACCTGCCCACCGCCCACTGGGATGACGAGGACATCAGCCTGTTGCTGGCCGAGGCCTACCGCCTCAAGTTTGCCTTCGCCGACGCCCCTAATCACTATAAGAAGTGAGGCTGGGCCCACCTGCAGCTGGCCACACTGCCCCGGGCGCGCGCCCCACCTGCCCGGCCGCTGGTAGGCCCCTGTGAGCTGGTCCTGGGCTGCCAGAAGGCCTTGCAAGGTGGCCGCACCCTCCAGGGGAGCTGGCGAGGACGGGCCCCAGGCTTGGTCTAGGGCGGACAAGGACAGGGACAGCCTCTGTTTTCTGGGATACCAAAGAGAGCCAGAGGAGGGCCCCGGCTTCGGCGGCCAGAGGCAGGTCAGGGGTCCCCTCGCCCTTTCCCTGCAGTGTCCTTGCCAAATGACTGCCTCCTGTAGCCCCCAGTCCGGGGCAGCCTCGGAGGCCGACCCTCTCGGGAGGCCCGCTGTCTCCAGGGCCGGAACAAGGCAGTGGCCATCTCATACCTACTCTGAAATGCAAAACTGCTATTCTGTTGAGTGAAAGAATAAAATATAGACAAAATCTAGACCGAGACGTTGCACTGCCCTGGGGTCTCTGTGCTGTGAGATCCCCTCGCAGCCATATTTCACCGCTGCTGGCCCTTTCCCTCCGTGTGTTTTCCTGCTTGCTTGGTTTACATGTGGCTGGGAAGCTGAAGGCTGGAGTCCGACCCGTGAACCCGCCGAGTGCCTGGGAGGCCGTGGGACCAAAGGCTGGGAGCAAAGGGAGGCCTCGCCATCGCCTTACTTTCCACCTCGAACCTCTTTTACAAGAGGAAACCCCCCACCTCCCTGAGGTCCAGGGCCAAGTGGCCCCACCATGCAGGTAGGGGCTGGCCTCAGACAGAGTCCCTGGAGACCCACCCAGGCTGTTGGGCCATGTTGGGCTGGCAGACGGGGTAGGGGGTCGCGGCCCTGTCATCAAAGCCCTGAACCGCAGTGCTCTTCTCACCACAGCCTGGAAGTGGAATGAGCTTTTGGAAGCTCCCCAGGCTTGCTGTCCTTGTCCAGATCTGCCAGGTGTAGGGGAGGTGTGACTGGTTCCGCTGTGGACGGGTTCCGCCCTGGACCAGTTCCCACTGTGGACCAGTTCTGCCCTGGAGTGGTTCCGCTGTGGACTGGTTCCCACTGTGGACCGGTTCCCGCTGTATACCGGTTCTGCCCTGGACTGGTTCCGCCATGGACTGGTTCCCGCTGTATACCGGTTCTGCCCTGGACTGGTTCCCACTGTGGACTGGTTCCCGCTGTGGACCGGTTCTGTCCTGGACTGGTTCTACCTTGGACTGGTTCTGCCCTGGACTGGTTCCCACTGTGGACTGGTTCCGCTGTGGACTGGTTCCCACTGTGGACTGGTTCCGCCGTGGACTGGTTCTGCCGTGGACTGGTTCCCACTGTGAACCGGTTCTGCCCTGGACTGGTTCCGCTGTGGACTGGTTACCGGTTCTGCCCTGGACTGGTTCCGCCGTGGACTGGTTCTGCCGTGGACTGGTTCCCACTGTGAACCGGTTCTGCCCTGGACTGGTTCCGCTGTGGACTGGTTCCGCTATGGACTGGTTCCGCTGTGGACTGGTTCCGCTGTGGACTGGTTCCTTGGGGCTCTAAGTGTGGAAGGGCGCAGACCCGGCCCCTGCCCAGCGCTCTGCTAGGGCTGTGTCTGTGGCTCCAGCGGCCTTGGGACTGGCTTCCCAGTATTCCCTCAGTGTGTCACAGGCTGCATGGCCTCTGGAATGTGAGCAGGGCCACAGCCACAGCCACAGCCTCTCTGATCCCAGGACAGGCTCATGTCCTCAGCGACCCACTGGCGACTGACTTCTCAGACTCTCTGTCCCTCAGGAGCAGCCGTGTCCTCTCCCAGGCCCTGGGACACTGCTGGAGACTGTGGGACATACAGGCATAAGTGATGTGTGTGTTTCTGCTTCTGTTTTAAAAATCCAGGGTCATTACACACAGCATGGAAATTAGCACAAAATGCTGTGCAAACGTCAGATGCTCCCAGACCAGCAAAGGGATGGGCTTGCTTCAGATCAGATGCGGGCACGCCTTACGCCTGCCTTGCCTGTCCCCACCCCAGGGTCAGGGGTTCCTCAGACCAGCCATGCCTCCTCCTTCTGCCGCCTCCTTTTCTAGATGGGGAGGGGATTCCGTCACAAGAAGAGCCGCCCCCATGGCCGTGTGCAGGAAGCCCCGGGTCGCTTTGCCGAGATCAGCCCTGGGAGGATCCCCTTCTCTAGCTCGGATCGTGCTGTGTGGCCAGAAGGTTGCGGACACAACTCACCTGCTTCTTGAGGTGGTTTATGTTTTGAATAGGATGCTCCACGGAGTTCAGCCCTGTGTGCGTTTCATCTCCACATACATGTAAACGCCAAGACTAAATGCGAGGGGTGTTGGCCACGGGCCTTGAGTCTGAGCAGATCCATCTGGAATGTTCGGGGTGTGCTGTCTGGATGTGACGTGCTAAAAACACGGAATAAAGATCAGTGACAAAGCCGCGGCCTTGGCCTGTGATTTGAGGACTTGCCCATCGAGGACGGGGCACCCTGGCCCAGCCCCGCCAAGAGTCTGAGCTCAGGGCCATTGCAGCGCAACAGGTGGTGCCATTACAACACACCAGCGTGGGCACAGCAGCACCTGTGGTCTCGCTGCCACCCACAGGACCTCTTGGGGAGATGGGGTTACAGCTGCACAGGTGGTGCAGGGATGCCACTTGCCCGGGCGGGGCAAGACTCAGGCACCGGTCTGATCCCCGAAGCCCAGCTCTGCACTGGCTTGAACATGGGAGTGTGGGGTCCAGGCTGGCCCCTGCCAGGCTCCTGCACAAGGGACTTCCCCTTGGGCCACGTCTGTCAAGCACCTGCCATGAAAAGGGCTGTTCCAAGGGAGGCACCAGGGTCTAGGGTCTACCCCCTCTCTCCTGGGATACGCTTGCCTCGCCCCCACCACACACTGAAACGCCCTCCTTGCCCTTCAAAGGGCCTCAGTTTCTCAGGGCAGCTTTGCAGGTGCGCCACACCCCTCTGAGTACCCCCGTCTGGGTCCCCACCCTCGGGTACCCCACACCCCCCTGGGTGCTCCACCCTCAGGACCCTCCCTTGGCAGCACTTGGCTTTCCACTGCCTTGTGCTGCCCACTGCCTGGGTGTGGGGTGCGCTCCCGTCCCCACGGGTGGGCTGGTGGCTCCACAAAGTGGGAGCAGTGCCTTCCCCTCTCTCCGTGGCAACCCAGTGCGGAGCTGAGCCAGGCGTGGCTGCCTTCCTGGGCCCGGTGGCCCGGCACGTGGGCTGACCTCACTGATGCCTGACTGTGGTCTGCAGGGCTGTGGGCTGCAGGACGGAGACTGGCTGTCCCCAGCAGCCACCAGGCGTTCAGCTCCTGACTCCAGGTCCCAACCCCGCAGCTGCCATTTGCCTTCCCGGTTCCCCAGAGCTCGCAGCTCAGCAGTTGGCTCCTTGGGCCCAGCTTGGGGTCTTCACAGCCTATGCTCACTCTGCTCCTGCAGGTAGCCCGGGCCCAGCGGCCCTGAGATCAGTCCCTGACCTGTGGTGGCTGCTGTCCCGTGCACCTCACGCTGCCCGGTCCCGGGGACAGGCTCGGCCTGCTGGCACCACTGCTGTGCCCTTGGCAAGGTCCCGGGGACAGGCTCAGCCTGCTGGCACCACTGCTGTGCCCTTGGCAAGGTCAGGCACGTTGGGGAGCGTTGGGGTCCTGGGGAGTCAGAGAGGGGAAGTCTGTGGTTTGTGCTTTTGGAAGAACTAGCAGGTGGGACGCTTCTGTGCATTGTTACTGATGAATGGAAACGGGAGGAATCCCGTCTGTGTTTGAGCAGACCTGCTCCACTGAGGACATGGAGACAGGCTGCAGAATGACAGGTGCCATCCCAAGCTGCAGCACACCAGCCTCCCTGCCGTCCTCCAGAGCTGGAGGCTGCTTGTCTGCCCTGCGACCCCAGTGATCTGCCCTCAGGGCCGCAGTCCTGTGGAGTTCGCCAGAGACTCAGACCTCTGGGGGTGTGGGCCTCCCCGGCCCCTGCCCACTGTTCCTCTCCTCTCTCAGCTCCAGCCCCTTGGCTTCCCTCTGGTGCTGCACTTAGTCCTGTGGGGCTGCGGGCTGCTTGAGCTGGGCCCCACTCAGCTGTGAGGCCTTTCCACACCCACCCTGCCGCTCCTTGGCGTGGAGGGTCCTCAGCACAGGATGGCCTCCACCCAGGAGCGCACACAGCCAGTTACGTGGTCCTGTGTGAGCCACCCAGCCGGAGTCCATTTTGTTGACAAGATGAGGATGGTTATTCTTACTTTTTTATTTCTTGAGACAGGGTCTTGCTCTGTGGCCCAGGCTGGAGTGCAGTGGCGTGATCTCGGCTCACTGCAACCTCTGCCTCCTGGGTGCAAGTGATTCTCATGCCTCAGCCTCCTGAACAGCTGGGATTGCAGGTGCCCACCATGACACCCGGCTAATTTTTTTGGTATTTTTAGTAGAGGTGGGGTTTCACCATGTTGGTCAGGCTGGTCTTGAACTCCTGACCTCAAATGATCTGCCTGCCTCAGCCTCCCAAAGTGCTAGGATTATAGGTGTGAGCCATCGCGCCCGACCTGATGATTATTTTAGGAAAAAAAAAATTATATTCAACTTCCAGATAAGTGGATGTAAATATAAAAATCACCCCCAAATACTCAAAAACGCATGGCTATTTTTGTTATTGGCAATGGTAAAAGGCTTTCTGAGCATAATGCCAGGGGCAAAAACAAGATAGAAAAAGACTAATAATATATATCTGTAGTACATGCTACCAAAGCAAATGGCAGGGACCACTAAGACCCAGCCTCTGTCACCAAAGACAAATGTGAACGACACGCCGGTTCACCTAGGCAAGGCAGATTCAGATTCCTCAGCACGTGGAGATCCTGGAAATCAATAAAAATGGGCACAGCACAGAAAATGGGCAGTTCACAAAAGTGGTGCAAGTGACCGATAAGAAGTTCACATCACCAATAGTCACAGAAATGAAACAACATTCACCAGCCGTCTGCCTGCACCAGGGCTGGCTGCGTGACCTTGGGCTGTGTCTGTGATCATCTGTTACGTAGCAGGAGAAAACAAATACCCTCTCTCTTTCAGTCCGTATTTTTTTCTGAATATTTTGCAGTGATATTTCGTTGTTGCTGTTTTTACATTTAAGCTGTGAAGCAGCAGACACAACACAAACCTAGGTCTCAGAGAATCATCCCAAAGCAGACACCCCGTGTGATGTGGTTTGGGTGTGTCCCCACCCAGTTCTCATCTCGAATTGTAGCTCCTGTAAGTCCCATGTATGGTGGAAGGGACCTGGTGGGAGATAATTGAATCATGGGGGCGGTTTCCCCCATACTGTTCTCGTGGTAGGGAATCAGTCTCACGAGATCTGATGATTTTATAAGGGGAAACCCCTTTCGCTTGACTCTCATTCTCTCCTGCCGCCATCCATGTGAGACAAGATGTTGTGCCTCCTTGCCTTCCACCGTGATGGTAAGACCGCCCCAGCTACGTGGAACGGTGAGTCTGTTAAACCTCTCTTCTTTATAAATTACCCAGTCTCAGGTATGTCTTTATTACCAGCGTGAGAATGGACTCATGACACCATGTAACCACAACTGTGGTCAAGAAATAGAATATGGCCCACCTTGGAGCTCCCTGTGTGCTCCCCTTTCCCAAGCATGACATGCCGCTGACTTCCAAACCATCCTTTAGTTCTGCTTATTTGTACACTTTTATTATATGAATGGAAGTATACAATATATACTCTTTTGTGAACAACTGTTCTTGCTCAACTTTCTGGTTTGTTTTTGTTTTTGTTTTTTGAGATGGAGTCTCGCTCTGTCGCCCAGGCTGGAGTGCAGTGGCTCGATCCTGGCTCACTGCAAGCTCTGCCTCCTGGGTTCACGCCATTCTCCTGCCTCAGCCTCCCGAGTAGCTGGGACCACAGGTGCCTGCCACCACGCCCAACTAATTTTTTGTATTTTTAGTAGAGACGGGGTTTCACCGTGTTAGCCAGGATGGTCTCGATCTCCTGACCTCGTGATCCGCCCTCCTCGGCCTCCCAAAGTGCTGGGATGACAGGCGTGAGCCACCGCGCCCGGCTTCCACTTTCTGTTTGTGGGAATATCTGTGTGGTATTAAGTGTGGTTTCTTCTTTTCCATTGCTGTAAAGTTTTCCATCACATGAATAGATTGCAATTTGTCCCTTCTACTCCTCATGGACATTTGGATTGTGTCCAGTTTGAGACCATTATAAGCAATGCCCCTCTGAATATCTGCGTGCCTCTCGGTGGACATGTGCCCCAGTTCTGTGCTTTTCTCTCCCCTACAAGCAGGATTGCAGAGTCATAGGGCGTGCATCCTTCCCTCCAATAGATTGTGACAAACGATTTTCCAAAGCACCTTCTCCAGCTTACATTTCCACTGGCTGGCGATGGTTCTCGTTCCTCCCCCACACTGGGTGTGGTCGGTCCTAGCCCTTCTTATGGGTGTGTCTGCATCTCTGGGTAATCTGTCCTTCCCTGCTGCTCGCAGAGCTGCATACCTGGCCTCTCTCAAAACTCCCATTGTGGTGGAGCATCTGTTTCCTTCCTGCTGCAGCCAAAAGAGACAGAAAGAGACTAACCTGGGATTTCGTGTGATGCTATGATCATAAGCATTTTCTCATATCATTACAATTCTTCAAAAATGTGATTTTAATGACTGCATAATATGCAGTTGCATGGATTAACATAATTTATTCCTTTATTATACCTCAAGTTGCTGCTATGTTTTTCCTCTAGCAAATGGTGCTGTGATAAATGTCTACATTTCTGGGTACTTTTTCCATAATAGATTTTTAGTAGTGGGATTCTTCAGTCATTATTGCCGAATACAGGAGTCAACAAAATCGCCGCAGCCCTCCCCACCCCACAGTGGTTTGCAACGGAGGCTGCAGGTCTGCACATCTGGTTTCCTTTGGAATATCTTAGAAAATGTAAGTTTGATACATTATTTAGAAATTTAAAGATAACGTTGGGAATGGAGTGTGTAACTTCCAGGAGAGGGGAAAAAGAAGGAACAAAGTTAAGAAGCAAGAAAAGACGTAGGAAAAAAAGCAAAGAAAAAGCATGGCAAAGACGAAGCATTAATTACCAGGGCCCAAGCAAGTTCAGATATGATCATGATAAATAATTTATAGTCACCTATTCAAAAGGAGATACATTATACTTTTAAAAACTCCATAAAAGCCAACAACATACCATTGATGAGAGATACACCAAGACTAAAAATTTTGTTTGAAATGGAAGGATGGAAAAAATATGGGGGAAATATTACCCACCTCCCCAGATGTGGCTGGAATATCTGTATCCCCCAAATCACATTTGAAAAGGATTAAACAAGGACAAAGAGGGTGTTTCATGTGATCAAAAGTGCTTCACTCAGTCATGGACCTGTATAAATATAACAACATAACCTAACCTCAGCATAAACAAGGCAAAAATGGATACAATGATGAGGAAATACTGACCTATCCACAAGTATAATGGGAAATTCTAACTCATCTGCAGAAAATGATGGACCAATGAGAAAAAGGTTTAAAAAGAAGACAAAATAATCAATATAGAAACAAAAATTATTACAGTAGAAAATAAACACAAATAATGGAAACGACTGTGAGAAACAAAAGTTTACCTTTAGAAAAGACTAATAATGGAGACTTGAGAGTAAGCATCTTTGCCTGTTCTGCAGTGGGTGTATCTCCAGCATTCAGAAACAGGACCTGTCTATAGTAGGAGCCGAATAATGTTTGTTGAATGACAAATAGATGAACTCCTAAGGATTAAAATCCAACTGTAATAATGAAGGGAGGTGAAACTGCAGATGCTGAAGATATTTTAAATATTATAAGCATCAGGAGAACCAAAATCAAGCCACAGAGTGGGGGAAAATAATTGCAAAAGACATACCTGATAAAGAACTGCCATCTAAAATTTAAAAAGAACTCTTAAAACTCAATAAAAAACGGCCCAATCTTAAAATGGGCAAAATATCTGGACACCTCACCCAAGAAGATACACAGATAGCAAATAAACATACAAAAATATGCTTAGCGTATTGCAAAATACACTCAACAATGAAATACCACTACACACGGGATGGCCAAAATCTGATATAAGCAGGAGAGGCAGAGCAAGGTGGCAGAATAGAAATCTCCACCAATCAATCATCCCCTCACACAAGGATGCCAAGTTAACAAATGTCTACACTGAAAAAACACCTTTGTAAGAGTCAAAAATCAGACACACCCTAGACCAGAAGAGAATCCACTGCCTTGAAGGAAAGGACCCAATCCTGTCAACATTCATCACTTGCTAACTGAAGAGCCCTTGGGCCCTGAATAACCAGCAGTGATACCCAGGTACTGTATCCAGGGCCTTAGTGAGCCTCTGAGACTTGCTGGCTTTAGGTACCAACGATGCCACAGGGAGTTAAAGCATCAGGTGGGCTCTTTGAGTCCCCAATTCTAGGACTTGACTCTTGGAGCTGAAAAAGTGTTTGATAAAATTCAACATTTTTTCATAATCAAAACCTGCAAAAAAAAAAAAAAAAAAACTGGATATGGAAGGAA
>NW_012102698.1:5237081-5243316 GCF_000951045.1 Mandrillus leucophaeus
ACTGGATATGGAAGGAATATACCTCAACATAATAAAAGCCATATACTACAGACCCACAGCAAGTATCATACTGAATGGGGAACAACTGAAAGCCTTTCCTCTGAGATCTGGAACATGACAAGGATGCCCACTGTCACCACTGTTATTCAACATAGTAAACTGAAGCCCTAGCTAGAGCAGTCAGATAAGGGAAATATATAAAGAATATCCAAATTGGAAAGGAAGCAGTCAAATTTTCCTTATTTGTTGATGATATGATCTCATATTTGGAAAAACCTAAAGACTTCACAAGGAAACTGTTAGAACTGGTAAACAAATTCAGTACAGTTGCAAGATACAAATCATCATACAAAAATAAATAGCATTTCTATATGCCAACAGCAAACAATGTGAAAAAAAATTTAAAAAGTAATCTAATTTATCATGGCCACGCAAAATTAAATACCTAGGAGTGAACTTAACCAAATAAGTGAAAAATCTGTATAATGAAAACTCTAAAACGCTGATGAAGGAAATTGAAGAGGACACCAATAAATGAAAAAATATTCCATGTTCATGGATTGGAAGAATAAAGATTGGTAAAATGTCCATATTACCCAAAGCAGTCTACAGATTCAATACAATCCCTACCAAAATACCAAAGACATTCTCCACAGAAATAGAAAAAACAATCCTAAAATTTATATGGAATCAAAGACCCAGAATAGCCAAAGCTAGCCTAAGTGAAAAGAACAGAACAGGAGGAATCACATTACCTGACTTCAAATTATACTGCAGAGCTATAGTAACCAAAACAGCAGGGCCACTGGCATAAAAACAGACACATAGACCAATGGAACAGAACAGAGAACCCAGAAACAAATCCACACACCTACAGTGAAATCATTTTTGACCAAGGTGCCAAAAATGGACACTGGGGAAAAGATAGTCTCTTCAATACATGGTGCTGGGAAAACTGGATCTCCATATACAAAAGAATGAAACTAGACCTGTATCTCTTGCCATATACAAAAATAAAAAATAAAAATAAGTCTTAAATCTAAGACCTCAAACTATGAAACTACTACAGGAAAACATTGGGGAACATCTCCAGGACATTGGTCTGGGCAAAGATTTCTTGAATACTACCCCAAAAGCACAGACAACCAAAGCAAACATGGACAAACGAGATCACGTTAGTTAAAAAGCTTCTGCACAGCAAACGACCAATAAAGTGAAGAAACAATTCACAGAATGGGAGAAAATATTTGCAAACTACTCCTCTGACAAGGGATTAATAACCAGAATGTATAAGGAGCTCAAACAACTCTACAGGAAAAAAATAATGATCTGATCAAAAATGAGAAAAGATTTGAATATACATTTCTCAAAAGAAGCCATACAAATGTCAAACAGGCTTATGAAAAGGTGCTTAACATCACTGATCATCAGAGAAATGCAAATCAAACTATTAATACAATGAGATATCATCTTATCCCAGTTAAAATGGCTTATATCCAAGGGACAGGCAATAACAAATGCTGGTAAGGATGTGGAGAAAAGGGAACTCTTGTACACTGTTGGTAGGAATGTAATTTACTACAATCACTATGGAGAACAGCTTGGAAGTTCCTCAAAAAAACTAAAAATTGAGCTACCATATGATCCAGCAATCCTACTGATATATATATATCATATATATTTATATCATATATATCATATATATTTATATATCATATGTATCATACATATCATATATATTTATGTATATCATATGTGTATATATATCATAATATATATATATATATACACCCCCAAAAGAAGGGAAATCAGTATATGGAAGAGATATCTGCACTCCTATGTTTATTGCAGCACTGTTTACAATAGCCAAGATTTGGAAGCAGTCTTAAGTGTCTGCCCATCAACAGATGAATGGATAAAGGAAATATGGTACATATACACAATGAAGTACTATTCAGCCATAAAAAAGCATGATATCCCGTCATTTGCAACAACATGGATGGAACTGGAGGTCATTATGTTAAGTGAAATAATCCTGGAACGGAAAGACAAACATCGCATGTTCTTACTTTTTTTGTGGGATCTAAAAATCAAAACAGTTGAACCAGTGGACATACAGAACAGATGGATGATCACCAGAGGCTGGAAATGGTAGTGGAGGGTTGTGTGGAGAGGTGGGGATGGTTAATAGGTAGAAAAAAATAGGAAGAATGAACACGACCTACTATTTGATAGCACAACATGGTGACTATAGTCAATAATAACAATTGTATATTTTAAAATAATGTAATTGGATTGTTTGTAACTCAAAGGATAAATGCTTGAGGGGTGGACACCCCATTCTCCATAATGTGCTTAGTTCACATGGCATGCCTGTATCAAAACATCTTATGTACCCTATAAATATATACACGTATGTACCCACAATTTTTTTTTAAGTTGCAAAATTTAAAAAAATAGGATGGCCAAAATCCAAAACACTGACTACACCAACTACTGATGAGGATGTGGAGCAACAGGAACTCGCACGCATTTGCTGATGGGAATGCAAATGGTGCAGCCACTTTGGAAGACAGTGTGGCCGTTTCTTCTAAAGCTAATTGTAGTCTTACCATATAATCCAGCAGTCATGCTTCTAGATATTTACCCCATTGAGTCAAAAATGTTTAAACACAAAAAACTACAAATGAATGTTTTCTTATGATTGTCCGAACCTGGAAGCAACAAAAATGTCTTTCAATAAGTGAATAAACAAACTACGATATGCCCATGCAATGGGATATTGTTTAGTGATGACAAAGAAATGATCTATGAAGCCATGAAAAGACAGGAAGGAAATTTTAATGCACACAGCTAAGTGAAAGAAGCCAATCTGAAAAGGCTACACACTAGGACTTCGAGTATATGACATTCTGGAGAAAGGACAACCACGGAGACAGTAAATACATCAGGTTTCTAGGGGCTGGGGGTAGTGGGATGAATAGGCAGAGTGGAGAGGATTTTTAGGGCAGTGAAGCTGCTCTGTATGATTCTGTAATGGTGGATAATACACATTTGTCCAAATCCATAGAATGTACAACAGAAAGCGTGAACCTAATGCAAACTGTTGACCTTGGAAGATAATGATGTGTCAGTGCTGGTCATCAGTTGTGTCTGTAAAATGTGTCTATGGTTCAGGGTGCTGGCCTTGGAGGGGGCGGATGTGGTTGGGGTTAGGTGGGAACTCTGTGTGCTTTCTGCTTATTTTTGTTATGACCCTAAGAGTGCTCTAAAAACTGTAGTCTATTAATTACAAAAATTATAATTGCATCCTATGAGCAGCTTTGTACCTATGAATTTGAAATTCTGGCTGAAATGGGCAACTTTCTAGAAAAATACAGATGACAAATATTGACTCAAAAAGGAAATAAAAGCCCTGAATAAATCACAAAGCACTCAGTAACTTGAAGGGACAGCCTTAGATCTCTCCTTTCCAAAGGCCCCATGCTGAGATGGCTTTATGGCACCTTTCCCAAACCCCAGGGATCAGAATTTAGGGCATAAAAGAATGCACGAGATTGGGGTCACTGGCACAGCCGGGGTGGGCTCAAAGCCGTGGCTGCACCTGACCAGACTCAGGCCATGCCAGGGTCTTGCCTTGGTGGCTTGCTGGGCCTTCATTGGACCATGAAGCTGGGTTTTGCTGCCTTCCCCGGATGGGGACTCGGGCAGGGGCATCCACGGCTCAGCCCCCCAAGCTGCTGCTCCCCCGCCGCATCACTGACCCACACGTGTATCATTTGTGGACATGCCTGTGAAGACGGAAAGCACAGGATGGAAAGAGGTGAGCCCGTCAGCGTGACCGTGGGAAGGTGGGCGAGGTGGCGGGGAGGGGCCCAGCGGGAGCTGTGTGCTTTATTATCTGATATTGTATATGCATTTGAGCTAATTATATCTATATTATATTTACATATTATACGTTCATATATTTGTATATTTTTGTATATACTTGAAAAGTTATATAACTTACATTTATACATAATTATATTAAGTTACACTTTCTTATAATCTGAATGATTCGGATACAACCAGATGTTAACAGGGGTTAATCCTGTTGTGGGTATGAGAGTGTTTGTTAAATTATTCATTTTCTTTTCTGTAATTTTTAATTGATTAAAAAAAAAAAAAAAAAGACTTGGCCTGGCCCTTGGGAGCCGGAGCCTACGGCTTGTTGGGGCCAAGGGGTGAGGAGCCAGGTGGATGGTGGCCCCTGTGCTGCACAGCGGGGGGGGTGTGGCACAGCGGCCTCGGCCACCGTGTCCCAAAGCTTGCCTCTCCTTCCTCGAGGGAAGCCGCATGGCTCTGGCATAAGCCCCGCCCCAGCTGTCTGTCCCTGCATGGGGCCTGGCCTAGGAAAGCTAAGGCCTGTTTGGGAAGCAGCCAGGGGGTGGGTGCTGCCCTCCCCAGGAGCCCTCCCCACCCAGCGCCCACACCCTCCCCCTGGCCGTCTCTCTTAACCGGTTCCATTTTCTTCCGGTCACGACTGTCACCTACAAGGATCCCGTGCTGTTTACTAGTCTAGGGTCCTCTCTCCAGTAGGCCACCAACTCCACGAAGCAGAACCGTGTCTTTCTCGTCCATTCCTGTCCCAGCATCTAGAACAGGGCTGGACATGTGACTGGGCCTGTGGCGGGTCCTTGACAACATTTGAGAGGTGAAGGAATGAGCTCCAGATAGACTAGGGAGCTCGGCCCAGGGCTTTGCATCGAAGGAGGCCGGGCTCACCCAGATGACCTGTTTTCTGCACTTGGCTTTGTCCCTCCGTCCTCATCAGTCGAGGTTGAAGGCCCAGGGATATCCCGCCAGCTCTTGTCTTGGTGATCAACTGGACAGGAGAGATTTTATCCAGCAGGTGGCACAACGAGGCTGGCCTGACGCTGTGGAGGGTGACTGGTTGGTCATTTAACTCCACAAGCATTTATTGGACACCTACTGTGTTCCAGGCATGGATCTGTGGAGTGACTGATGGCCCCTGGGGTGAGGGTTATGGTTCCACTCTAGTGTCAGAGAGCAGAGTAGGACATTGGAGGTCACCTGCCCATGAGTGAGGACGCTGGTGTCAGGACCCACACCTCTCCACCAAGCCAGCAGCCGCTGGGTGGAGGTGCTGGGACTTCACAGTGGCCAGGGTGGCCCAGCCTCGCTCTTCCTGGTGACAAGCAGCAGAAGGTCATCTCTGCTCCCCACACCAGGTCAGAGTCTCTTAGTAAACTTGGTGACCACCATCCTCACGCACTCGTCGCCGGGGAATGCTAATGAGAACAGAGGACCCAGGGACTGCCACTGCTGACCCGGCTATTAAAAATAATTGGCCACCCATAAAGCAGACGAAAAATGTGTTTGCCTCCAGTTTGGCTGGGAAATGTGAATTATTCTCATGTTGCCATAGAAACCAAAGTAAGTTCCTAACATCTTTCAGATATTTAATTTTGTGAGCCCAGTGATGGTCATTGTGCATTGTTCAGAAAAGCAGGAGGAGAGAGAGAATGAGAGGGAGAGGGGAAGAGACAGAGAGAAAGAAAGAGAGGGGGAGAGAGAGAGAGGTGGGGGAGAGAGGGAGAAAGGGAGAGAGAGAAAGGGAAGGGAGAGATGGAGAGAGGGAGAGAGAAACAGAGAGCAGGGAGAGAGAGATGGAGGAGAGACAGGGAGAGGAAGAGGAACAGGGAGAGAGGGGGAGGGATAGGAAGAGACACAGAAAGGAGGAGAGAGGAGGGGGAGAAAGAGATAGATCAAGAGAGAGAGAGGGAGGGAAGGAGAGGGATAGATAGAGGCGGAGGCAGGGGAAGGAGAGAGAGAAAGAGAAGGACGCCTTACCTGCGTCTCTGAGTCTGCAGCACGCACCGGCTCCCGGAAACCTCCTGGGCAGCAGCCTGAGCTGGAGGTGGGGAGATTCAGGCTCATGGGCCGTGCACCGTGTTTCCCAAGCGTCCCTGGGGGCCCTGCTCTACTGTCTCTCTGAGGATCCCTGATTCTTCCTCTCAGGCCTAGTGCTGTCCCCAGCCCTGCGTGCTGTGGGCCCTGCGCAGCCACCAGTAACTCAAGGAGTGAAGGGGCCAGGTCAGCATGCCCATCCCTGCCTCCTCCTGGTCACTGGCGTGTGGGGGGCCCCCCTCCCCCTGTCCTTCTGAGAGAATGCAGTCCTCTGCTGGGAGCTGCGACAGCCGGCTCAGCCTGCCTTGGGCCTGCCAACTGTGCC
>NW_012102698.1:5246171-5248732 GCF_000951045.1 Mandrillus leucophaeus
GGGGCGGGGCATCACCTGCCTGTCCCCTGGTTGGGCTCCACTCGCTTCCTGGTCTCTCACAGCCCAGTGGAGACCATTTACTGCTTTTATTCCAGTTTCAAATCATTTACTTAGAAATTGTCTGGCATCCTGCTAATAGTGGTAGGAGGAAGAGAAAAATGATCGACCTCAAAAATCCCAATTTTAAATTGAGTTGTTTGAAGTAGCACAATTTCCAAATTACAGGCGGGTTAGAAGATAGGAAAAACCCCATCGATCATTGAATTGTGAGAGAGAAAGAGAGACAGAGAGAGAGGACGTGCCTCGGGGACCCTGGAGAGGAGTGGCTGTGTCCTGGGCAGGGGCCCGGTGCTGCTGGCCAAGCCCTGAAGGCTGACAAGCATGAGCTGTGCACTTACCATAAAGTCTTATCCATATTAGTACCTGTATGTATGTTTTCCACCATGAAGGTAGTAGAGGCCATTAATGAATTGGAAACTAGAGAGTAGGAGGAAGACGGCGAATTCCCACCAGCCGCCCCAGGGTTCCGATCCTGACAGGTGCCGTCTCAGCCCTAACCCTCTTGGGTCCTTGGAAAGTGTCCCCTAGTCACCTGAGCTTTCAGTTCCGGGCTCGGGGTGTTCACCACTGCCCTAATTGTTTCTATCTGTTCATCAAGACATCCCCGGTTTTAAGATGGCGCGGAGGGTGTCCGATGATGGACTCAAGGCCACAGACCAGTGCAGCTGAGACACCGTCCCAGGGGGACTAGAGGCGTGAGCCAGCTGGGCCTTGGCAGGGCCTTGGGGGAATCTGGGGGACACTCCAGGGGTGGTGCTAGGGGAGCCCTCCCTGGGTGTCTATACCTGAGGCCTCCAAGCTCTTTCCACCCACCAGCCTGGGGGTCTTTTCCCTGAGCGTTCATCGGGACCCCTGGGGCAGAGCTTGGAAACCCCGGCTCCTGAAAGATTTCCATCGATTTGCCAAATTAATGTTCTAGTTCTCCATGTCTCGGGAGCTGTAATGAAGTGTCAACGGGAACAAGAGGACGAAACAGATGAATAAAACGTCTTTTATGGTGTCATTACACTTTTATAATAAGATTTACTTGTCAACTTAAAATGTAATAACGTAACAATTTATTTGGTAACCTAATGAAGACCGCGGTTCAAGGTTCCGGGAGTAATAATTGCCCCTGGAAAGGTGAGGGCCCTTTTTGCCAACTTCATACCCAGCCGCCCTTTTGTGCTGTCCAGATCCCCAAGGGAGGGGAGTGCAGAGCTGTTTCCGTCTGGCTGGGCTCATCGAAAGGGGTCAGTGGTTTAGAGACAGCAGGAAGTGCAGGCTCAGGCATGGCCCACCCAGGGCCCTCAGGCCAAAGCTCTCTCCTGATAAAGGGGAATGGGTTTCACATACTCAGCATCACTCAGGTTTGCACACTCTGAGCCCAGCCCAGAGCTGGGCTGTGGGAGCCATCACAATCCGGGCTCATTCCAACCGGCGAGGGTCACGGTTTTCTGAGAGATGGGACATTTCAGCTGGGCCTTGAAGAATGAATAGGAGTTTGTTGGATACGGGAGAACATTTTGGAAAGAGAAGAGCACAAACAAAGGTGGAGGGGGCCTGGCTGGAGATCCAGTGTGGAACACAGCGTGGGGGAGAAGGGACATGGGTAAAGAGGGGCAAGAGAAAATTCTGGAAAAATAGACCAGGACCAGCTCCAGATGCCCCGAGGCTGAGGTCCCCAGAGTTTAGGGCTCTGGGAAAAGGAGCAGGTGGGGCGCGTCCTCGGGGTGAGCCTTGGGGCTCTTTCTCGGGACTCTTGGTGGCTGGATTGCCTCTCGCTGAGCGTGACTCTGTGCAGGGGTTGGGACCCGAGGCCCAGCGTGTCAGGAGGCAGCTGCAAGAAGCCTGATGGCTTGATCTCGGTGGGACTCCGAGGCGGGTGGGCATGGCAGTGCCGTCCGTCAGGGCGCCCTGCTGTTTCTCCTGCACCCTGGAGCCTGAGCCTGCTGGGGGCCCCCTCCTTTCTCTCCCTCCCAGAAGGCCTCAGCCCCTCCAAGCTCTCAGGGCAGCCCCCTCCTCTGCGCTTCCTCTTGGCCTTCTTGGACCCCCAGGTCATCCCCTCTCCCTGGGCGAGGAGCCTGGGTTTCCAGGCAGGAGTCAGAGTGGATTCTGGTGATGATGGTCCCCATCTGGTTTACTCCTCCCTGACCCTTGTGTCATCTCCTCCATCCTAACTCCAGCCCCTCCTCCTCCCAGGACAGTGTCCCCCCACCGTCCTCCTGGTGTGTGCACCCCTGCACTGGGAGCTTGTGGGGGAGACGCTTGGCCACTAGGGCTGGGTTGGGACAAGGTTCCTCACGCTCCATGTCCGTGATACCCAGTCTTCCTCCACATTGAGCTCTTCGGCCAGGGCTCGAGGGGCTAAAGCCATTGCTGTGAGGTCCCCGCTGGTGGTGAGCAGCATCTCCAGGCTGCTGGGCTCAGTTCCAACCCTGCCTGCCCTTCCCCTGGGCTGCAGGACACAGAGTTCCACTTGGACTCATTCCAGCAACTCTGAAGAAAATGAATTTAGGACA
>NW_012102698.1:5250687-5253395 GCF_000951045.1 Mandrillus leucophaeus
ATGCAGTCCTCTGCTGGGAGCTGCGACAGCCGGCTCAGCCTGCCTTGGGCCTGCCAACTGTGCCTGTGTGAGGATGGTGCCGGCCAGGGCATCATCGGGGCGTGGCATCGTGGGGGCGTGGCATCATGGGGGCGTGGCATCATGGGGGCGTGGCGTTGCTGGGCCCTGGCACCCATGGCTACTCCAGGAGTCCTTGCTCTCCAGTGACTTCCTGGGTCGGCGGGGCGGAGGCTCCTGGCTTGTGCTGCAACCAGTGGCTGTGGGATGTGGGGTCAGGGCACTGCTCAGGACCCGGGGAGGTAAGGCTGTGTCCCGGCGCGGCTTGCTGGGGCACTCCTCACCTGCCCCTGACCAGCCTCTTTCCCCGGCCCCTCCACAGAACAAGCCGATCCTGTGGTGTCTGAGCCCTGGTGCTGGATATCCTACCCCTGGATATGTGTCCTGTCTGCAGTTCCCCTCTTGACCGCCTGCCCCGGACCAGTCCCCTGCGTTCTAATTGCGGGCTGACCGCACCCCTCACCTCTGCCTGGGCTCTTCCCTCTGCCCATAAAGGCAGAAAATCCCCGACCATGACCATGCTTAAGGGCCATGGTCGAGGGCTCTCCTGTGGTGACTCCATCTGTGGGACGCTGGAGAGCCCCGTCCTGCTCTGTCCAGTCCCCACCCTATGTCACAAGAGTGCACCTGCAACCTTTCGCCCCCTCCTCCGGGCAGGGACAGGCTCCAGCCTGGCCACTCCTGCCTTGTGGGATGGAGTAGGGGGAGCACCTCGGTAGGGGTTCCCCAGCTCTGCAGTAGCAAGGGGGAGTCCCAGCTGCAGTCCGGGTGCCTCCAGGTGCAGGGGAGTGGACCCCCACTTCGTTTGCAGAGCAGGACCATCCTCAAGGTGTCTGGGGTCAGTGGGTGTGGCAAGGCAGAAAGGGGAGCGGGGGCACGGTCATGGGGCGGGGCATCTTGAGGCATGGCATCATGGGGGCGTGGCGTTGCTGGGGCCCAGCACCATGGGGTGGGGCATTTGAGGCGTGGCGTCATGGGGGCGTGGCGTTGCTGGGGCCCGGCACCGTAGGGCGAGGCATCTTGAGGCGTGGCATCACAGGGGGTGTGGTGTCCTGGGGGTGGTGTCATAGGGGCGGGGCATCACCTGCCTGTCCCCTGGTTGGGCTCCACTCGCTTCCTGGTCTCTCACAGCCCAGTGGAGACCATTTACTGCTTTTATTCCAGTTTCAAATCATTTACTTAGAAATTGTCTGGCATCCTGCTAATAGTGGTAGGAGGAAGAGAAAAATGATCGACCTCAAAAATCCCAATTTTAAATTGAGTTGTTTGAAGTAGCACAATTTCCAAATTACAGGCGGGTTAGAAGATAGGAAAAACCCCATCGATCATTGAATTGTGAGAGAGAAAGAGAGACAGAGAGAGAGGACGTGCCTCGGGGACCCTGGAGAGGAGTGGCTGTGTCCTGGGCAGGGGCCCGGTGCTGCTGGCCAAGCCCTGAAGGCTGACAAGCATGAGCTGTGCACTTACCATAAAGTCTTATCCATATTAGTACCTGTATGTATGTTTTCCACCATGAAGGTAGTAGAGGCCATTAATGAATTGGAAACTAGAGAGTAGGAGGAAGACGGCGAATTCCCACCAGCCGCCCCAGGGTTCCGATCCTGACAGGTGCCGTCTCAGCCCTAACCCTCTTGGGTCCTTGGAAAGTGTCCCCTAGTCACCTGAGCTTTCAGTTCCGGGCTCGGGGTGTTCACCACTGCCCTAATTGTTTCTATCTGTTCATCAAGACATCCCCGGTTTTAAGATGGCGCGGAGGGTGTCCGATGATGGACTCAAGGCCACAGACCAGTGCAGCTGAGACACCGTCCCAGGGGGACTAGAGGCGTGAGCCAGCTGGGCCTTGGCAGGGCCTTGGGGGAATCTGGGGGACACTCCAGGGGTGGTGCTAGGGGAGCCCTCCCTGGGTGTCTATACCTGAGGCCTCCAAGCTCTTTCCACCCACCAGCCTGGGGGTCTTTTCCCTGAGCGTTCATCGGGACCCCTGGGGCAGAGCTTGGAAACCCCGGCTCCTGAAAGATTTCCATCGATTTGCCAAATTAATGTTCTAGTTCTCCATGTCTCGGGAGCTGTAATGAAGTGTCAACGGGAACAAGAGGACGAAACAGATGAATAAAACGTCTTTTATGGTGTCATTACACTTTTATAATAAGATTTACTTGTCAACTTAAAATGTAATAACGTAACAATTTATTTGGTAACCTAATGAAGACCGCGGTTCAAGGTTCCGGGAGTAATAATTGCCCCTGGAAAGGTGAGGGCCCTTTTTGCCAACTTCATACCCAGCCGCCCTTTTGTGCTGTCCAGATCCCCAAGGGAGGGGAGTGCAGAGCTGTTTCCGTCTGGCTGGGCTCATCGAAAGGGGTCAGTGGTTTAGAGACAGCAGGAAGTGCAGGCTCAGGCATGGCCCACCCAGGGCCCTCAGGCCAAAGCTCTCTCCTGATAAAGGGGAATGGGTTTCACATACTCAGCATCACTCAGGTTTGCACACTCTGAGCCCAGCCCAGAGCTGGGCTGTGGGAGCCATCACAATCCGGGCTCATTCCAACCGGCGAGGGTCACGGTTTTCTGAGAGATGGGACATTTCAGCTGGGCCTTGAAGAATGAATAGGAGTTTGTTGGATACGGGAGAACATTTTGGAAAGAGAAGAGCA
>NW_012102698.1:5254285-5257394 GCF_000951045.1 Mandrillus leucophaeus
ACCCAGTCTTCCTCCACATTGAGCTCTTCGGCCAGGGCTCGAGGGGCTAAAGCCATTGCTGTGAGGTCCCCGCTGGTGGTGAGCAGCATCTCCAGGCTGCTGGGCTCAGTTCCAACCCTGCCTGCCCTTCCCCTGGGCTGCAGGACACAGAGTTCCACTTGGACTCATTCCAGCAACTCTGAAGAAAATGAATTTAGGACAGGAGGTAGTGAGGGAGGGAGAGGAGACAGCATCTGGACCACCTTGGCCTCAACCTGCTTGACGTTCCAGGTGGGTCATCCCTCCTGTCACACTGGTGTTGGCTCGCCTGTGAGCTGACTTGCCGCCCACCCAACTCGCCACTCACCTCTCCCTCCTTCTCCCTCCTTCTCTTCCGTAAGACTGAAGATGAACCTGGCATCTTGGATAACTGGACAGAGGCTGTCTGCGGCTTGACCCTTGGGGACAGGTGGGGACAGGGGTCATGGTGCAAAAGGACCCTCAGCCAGCCTGGCTCTCGTTTGACAGCTGTTGATTGCCTGGACAGGCTGGGCTGCCCTCTCAGTGTCTGGGTGGAAGGAAGGAGGCTCACCAAGGCCTGGGGCTGGGCTGATCCTGCCAGGTTGCCCCTGCCAGTTCCATGTCCCTCTGCACCTCTGCCAGGAAGGGCCTTCCTTCTCCCCTGGCATCCAGGGACCTTGTGAAGAAGGAAGGAGCCCTCTATTAAGGTAGAACCTGAAAGGTAGAACCTGAGAATGTGTTGAGCCCTGACCTGCATAGTTTCCTGCTGTGGATGTGCAGACATGTATATGTATGCATGTGTAAATGTATGTGTGTGACGTGTGTGCATATGTGTACGGCGTGTGCATATGCATATGTGTGTACATGTGTATGTATGCGTGGGTATATGTGCATGTGTGTGGATGTGCATTGATGCATGCATGCATGCGTACATGTGCATATTGTATGTGCATGCGTGAGCATGTGTGTGTATATGTGTATGTATGCATGGGCCTATGTGCATGTGTGTATGGATGTGCATTGATGCATGTGTGTATTGTGTGTGTGCGTGTGTGGATGCCCTCTCTGGGAACCTGGAGAGTATAGGCCTGGAGGCGGGACAGAGCCTGAGGACTGGCAGCCCAAGACATCCCCAGGCCCATCCCTGTGCACAGCTTCTCAGTGGAGAGGGCTGCAGCTTTTTGAGACAACCCCTCTCCAGTTTCTGGGGCAGCCAGATACAGGGGACTGGGGCAGGAGCAGTCACAGAGGCTGGGGCAGGAGCAGACTCTCTGGGCACCAGAACAATGTTCCACCAAGGCTGGAAGTGAACCACGTGCTGCCTCCAGCCCCAGCTACCCCCTCAGTCCCCAGGCACCCTTTGGGGGGCTCTTGGTGCCCTTGGTCATGCAGATCTGACCAGCGGGACATGGTGCCCGGGGTGGGGGGTCATCTTTGCTATCCTGGAACAGATCCGCATGTGCTGGCTGTGAGCAGGGTCCCTTCCCGTGTGGGTAGCGCCTGGCAAAGCTGTGGGTGTTGGAGCCTCTCGGTGGGGCTGCTCCACGCCTGCATCCAGGACCCTGCTCCTGCCTGGGCCGCCCCCGCCCTGTGGGTGCCGGGACACAGAGCCCCACTCTGCGGCTTACTGCTGGTGGCTGAGTTATTTCTCCAGGGTGGTTTTGGTGACAGAGTTTTTGCTGACATGCAGGATTTCTGGCAGGGCTGGGCGATGCTCCTAGTGATGCTACCTGAGGTCATTAATTTAAACAACCCAAGCTGGCTTCATCAAAGAGGGGTTTTTGCAATAACGTTAACAAACCGTAAATATCTGCCAGACCCCGAGAAGGCAGCGGCTGCGTCCCACCTTCCTGGCGGGAGGGGCTGACTGGGCCGAGCCCCGTATTTCTTGGCTGTTGGTGCATTGAGGGGAGGCGCTGCCTTTCCACCGAGGTCCAGGTGCTGCCAAAATGACACGGATTCAGGCAGCTGCTGCCAAGCGAGGACCTCACAGCCCTGCTCTTTTGCCAGTTGTTCTGGGATGGTTAGGCTTTTGCCTAGAAGCTCCGTGTTCCCAGGGCCCTGAGGCTTGGCTTCACTTCGGCAAATTTCTGCTGATGGATGTGAGGTGAGGGCCGTGTTCCATGGACTGAGACCCGTTATGGGGCCCTGAGAGCTGCGGGACCCTAAGCCCAGTCCTGAGTTTCCAGGAGGATGTCTCCAGGACACACACCATCTTCTCCACCTGGTTCTCCTGGAGCCTGCTGGCTTCCTTCCCGAGGGGAGACAGGCCCCAGCCTTATCTGGTGGGTAGGGCCATCGCCAGTCCCCAGGTAGCTCACACCTGGATGTGGCTCTGCCTCCCTGCTCCTGGGGCGCCCTTCCTGGTGTGTGACGCAGGGAGGCTGTGCCAGCGAGGAGGCCAGGGCTGGGAGGGCGGCACGGCACCATGTGCTCTCACGGATGGCATCATCCATCTTCCTCTGGACCTGGGAGTACGGCGGGCGGGGACCGGCGTGTCCCATTCTCACACCCCAGGGGCCGGCATGAGGCGCTAAGTGGAGAGTTAAACTGTCCACTTGTTGGGGGCCGTGTGCTGAGGGTGCTGGGGACATTAACAAACGTTCTCCAAGTACCCAGTAATTGGAGTATAGTGAAGTTATAAATTATGATAACAGATGAATATGACAATAAAATAATGATTTCTGCTCTTTCTGGAAGGGCCGTTCGCTTCACGGTGCTTTGATGCACGTGCATGATATCCCTGGCCTGTTGGAAGTTGGTGACAATTCACATTTGGCTCAGTGAATGATTCCTTTTGGAAAAAAACCACAATAAATTGGCCCTTGCGTGTGGAAAGCAGCCTGAAGAACTTTACTCTGGGGGTGTAAATCCAGGAGCTATTGCCCTGCAGTGGCGCAGCCCCGCTGCCCTGTGCCTTTCGGAAGGTGCAGGGCTGCTCAGCTCACCCCACTTCAGCTCGGGGTCCACCCACGGCCCCTGTGGAAGGGGGAGCTCCAGGGGCTGGTGCACGGGCCTTTCAGACGGTGGTGACTCCCGGGCCCTGGTACCCATGAGGCTTCAGGAGGTCGCATGCGTCTTGGCATTGGCTTGGTGCTCTGAGTCAGGG
>NW_012102698.1:5257444-5263862 GCF_000951045.1 Mandrillus leucophaeus
GATGGATGTGAGGTGAGGGCCGTGTTCCATGGACTGAGACCCGTTATGGGGCCCTGAGAGCTGCGGGACCCTAAGCCCAGTCCTGAGTTTCCAGGAGGATGTCTCCAGGACACACACCATCTTCTCCACCTGGTTCTCCTGGAGCCTGCTGGCTTCCTTCCCGAGGGGAGACAGGCCCCAGCCTTACCTGGTGGGTAGGGCCATCGCCAGTCCCCAGGTAGCTCACACCTGGATGTGGCTCTGCCTCCCTGCTCCTGGGGCGCCCTTCCTGGTGTGTGACGCAGGGAGGCTGTGCCAGCGAGGAGGCCAGGGCTGGGAGGGCGGCACGGCACCATGTGCTCTCACGGATGGCATCATCCATCTTCCTCTGGACCTGGGAGTACGGCGGGCGGGGACCGGCGTGTCCCATTCTCACACCCCAGGGGCCGGCATGAGGCGCTAAGTGGAGAGTTAAACTGTCCACTTGTTGGGGGCCGTGTGCTGAGGGTGCTGGGGACATTAACAAACGTTCTCCAAGTACCCAGTAATTGGAGTATAGTGAAGTTATAAATTATGATAACAGATGAATATGACAATAAAATAATGATTTCTGCTCTTTCTGGAAGGGCCGTTCGCTTCACGGTGCTTTGATGCACGTGCATGATATCCCTGGCCTGTTGGAAGTTGGTGACAATTCACATTTGGCTCAGTGAATGATTCCTTTTGGAAAAAAACCACAATAAATTGGCCCTTGCGTGTGGAAAGCAGCCTGAAGAACTTTACTCTGGGGGTGTAAATCCAGGAGCTATTGCCCTGCAGTGGCGCAGCCCCGCTGCCCTGTGCCTTTCGGAAGGTGCAGGGCTGTTCAGCTCACCCCACTTCAGCTCGGGGTCCACCCACGGCCCCTGTGGAAGGGGGAGCTCCAGGGGCTGGTGCACGGGCCTTTCAGACGGTGGTGACTCCCGGGCCCTGGTACCCATGAGGCTTCAGGAGGTCGCATGCGTCTTGGCATTGGCTTGGTGCTCTGAGTCAGGGGACTCCAGGCTCTTCTGTGGACGCCATGCTGTGGTCACTGTTGTCAGGGCCCCTCCCATGTCCCCCCTTCCCGCCCCTCCATGCTCAGGGGTTTCACCCGGGCCCAAACCGGGGTCCTCTCATGGCTGGACCCCCACCCGGCCTTCCTCACCGTCTCTCTAGATGGTTTCAATCTTACTGTGTGACTTTGGGCAGCAGACTTAACCTCTCCATGCCTCAGTTTCTCCACCCACAGAATGTGAGTTATGCAGAAGGGGCTCCCATAGACCCTGGGCCCGAGAGCCCGCTCAGTCTGTCTCCTGGTGGTGAATGCAGCCTCAGGCGCGTTCTTCAGCACAGCTGGGAAAGGCTTGCCTAGTGTGTCCTACCAGCCCCGCCCTTGCACCAAAGGAAACTCGCAATTCTCCCATGCTTATCCCCAGCCATGCCCGTGCCCTCGCTCTGGCCACGCTGGCCCTCCTGTCCCTGGAGCCCCAGCCATACCTGTGCCCTCGCTCTGGCCTCAGGGCCTTTGCACCAGCACTTCCCTGACTTGGAATGTTCTGTCCCCAGACGTCGGCGGGTGGAGGGGTCCTCCTGGTCATTCAGGCTCACTCGGACCACCCTGACCCCCACCCTGAAGTGGTCCTTCCCCCATCGCTGTGGACACATCACCCCGATCTTGCCCCCAGCACTTTTCGATCCTGGAAAGTGTTTGATTCTATCCGATCGTTGGTGTATCTGCTGAACCTGCACCCACACCACCCGCTGACCCTGCCCCCGGCCCCCACCCCGCTGACCTCACGCTGTTCAGGGCTCTGTGTCCCCCTGAGGGCAGGAGGCCGGTGGGGGCACAGGAGGCTGCTTGACCCCAACAACTGCCGGCCCCGCCCCTGGGCATCATTGCAGCCCCACTTGGGGGCCTCTGTGAGGACACCGCCCAGCTGTCCAGACACTGTCGCTCATGTCTGGAAATAACGCGTGGAATGCAATTGATTAACCTGCTCACACCCGCTGTGAGGGCCTCGCCCATGGGCACCCTGTATCCAGTCACGGGCCTGCTCGCACCCTCGCCGATGGGCACCCTGTGTCCAGTCACCTGCCTGCTCACACCCGCCGTGACCGCCTCGCCCATGGGCACCCTGTATCCAGTCACGGGCCTGCTCACACCCTCGCCGATGGGCACCCTGTGTCCAGTCACCGGCCTGCTCACACCCGCCGTGACCGCCTCGCCAATGGGCACCCTGTATCCAGTCACCGGCTTTTATATTCCACAGGAACTGTGTGTGCCCAGCCCCGGGCTCAGATTTCTTCTCTAGGTGCTGACACACCCCTGAGGGCAGGGACCACATGTCTGTGCCGTCCACGGTTGATCCCCAATAGCTTGATGTAAATGGCCCTGTCCCCCACGAGAGAAACCTGAGGAGCAAAATACAGACCCGGGATATTAGAGGGAAATACTGCAGGTGTGTTTCGACCCGTGGGTTCTCTGCAGTGGGGCAGTTTCCTCTTACCTGGGAAACCGCCAAGAAGCACTGCGGCATCACAGGCAGCTTGCCGTGGCCTCTGCCCCCAGCCACCGTCGGACAGCGAGTCCATTAACTTCTGCAGAGACGGTGCTTCCTGCGTCGGACAGGGAGTCCATTAACATCTGCAGAGACGGTGCTTCCTGCGTGCCGTGGATCACACACTCAAAGCTGAAGGGCGTGGAGTTCAAGGCCACTCAGCAGCTGGGATGAAACAGGTGGATGTGGTCCAGGCATCCCCAGCAGTGACCTGGTCTCCACCCAAGGCCAGGAAATGTGTGGAGGCTCTTGCCTGTTTCAAAGCAGGAAGAATGCAGGGCTTTGGAAAGAGACATGAAGGGGCCAGCAGGAGGAAGCACAAATGCAGAAAGCGGAGGGGCTGGCCTTGCTCCTTAGCGAGTGGAAGGCTTGGGCCAGCAGACGTGGGACGGCTCTCCAGAATGGCCATGCAGTGCAGGTGTTATGGGATCCTTGGGCTGTCACTTTTCTGGCCAGAAACCTCCGTGGCCAGTGGCACCTTTGCCCAGTTTTGATTGGGACTGGGCTTGTTCTGCCCACTCGGTCTGGCAGGCTGGACTCAGCTCACACTACTGGCCTGGCTCCCACGCCTGCCAAGGGCAAGTCGGTATGGAGCAGTGAGGGGTGTGTGAGCAAGCATGGAGTCTGGACACTGCACAGTCAGACATGCCGGCTGCCGCAGCGGGGCGGGGCACTGAGGTGCTGGCATGGGTGCCGGCTGTCTGCGAGGCTACGGCTGGACACGCAGCTTCCACAGCTGGCACTGGGGAACATGGTGGTGCCTGGAAGCTTGGAGACGCCAGGAACTGCAGGACTCCAAAGAGGGTGTCACAGCCCTGGCTTGGGGAGCTCCCAGGTCTGGGCTCCTGGAAGGGCCACAGCTCTTCTCACCCTCTGCCCTCAACGTGGTGAGCGAGGGGCGTGTCTCAGCCCTGTTTGTGTGATGGCTCTTTCAGCCTTGCCATTTGGTGGGTTCCGAGTTCTTGTCCTGAGAGCAGGAAGAACGGGGTCTACATAGACAAGTGGAGGGTGAGCAAGACGAAAAGGAGCTTTACTGAGCAATAGAACAGCCCAGAGAAGACCCACAGGGGCAGGTCCTTTCCGCAGCCAGGGTGTCCCGACGAGCGTCCAGCTCTCTGAAGAGACGGCAGCTCCTCTCTGCAGCTGGTCCTCTTGTCGTCTTCTCTGCTCTGGCTGAGCTCCGGGTTTTATGGATCTCAGAGGGGAGGAAGTACGTGCCGACTGGTCCATGGGTGGCTGTAGATGGGCCCAGAAAAGGCACCACAAGTTCCGACTCTGGTCCTGGGACTGGCAGCCCAGCTCCCAGCCTTCAGGCCTTCCCTGGCCCAAAGGTGGGGCCTCACCAGGGACCCGCCCCCTTCCGCCCAGAAGCCTGTCTGCCTCCTGCCACCGTCCACGGCGTCCAGGCTGCTTGTGCCACGGGGCACCTACAGGCCAGCACCGAGCCACCCTCCGCTCCCTGCTCGGCTTTCCTCCTGTACTTGTTGGCCTCCAAAGTCCAGAAGGGGCCGAAGTGGCAGGAAGCTGGCATGTCAGTGCTGCCCCGAGCGTCTGCACACTCAGCCAGGCTGTGACAGCACCTGGGCTCGGCCCCAACCTTGGTGCAAGATTGGAGCGGGTGCTGGGAGCTGGGAGAGTCCAGGCAGCTGGAGTAGGCACCCTGAGCCTGTGGAGGCAGGAGCTGCCTTCTTGGGCCCCCAAGGGTGCAGAGTGCAGAGATGCCCAGATCTTGCTCCTGAAATTGTGGGACTCCCACCTGCTCCGTGGAGCATGCGGGCAGCCCTGGCTGTGCCTCCTTGCAGCCTGGTGCAGGGGCTCCAGGTCCTTGACGGGCCCAGGCTGGCATCTGGAACAGGGGGGACATGACTGCAAGTTCTTACCATGGCCCCAGCGCTCAGGGGCTGCCTGGGGCTCCCCCTCGTCCACTTAGAACCTTGCACAGAAGGGATGCCCCTGGGAGTGGATTGCTGGCGCTGAGCCCGGACACTGGGAGTGTCAGGCTTGGTGGTCACCCCAATGCAGGGTGGACCCTAGACATGGGGCCCCAGTTGGCCCTGTGCAGAGCATCTCCTGAGGTACAGGAACCTGGTGCCATTGGCGGGTGGGCACAGTGGCCATGCCGCTGGCCAGGCCCCTCAAAGCGGGAGCCACTCCCACTTCCTGCCCTGGGCCCCCAAAGCGCAGCCCCAGCTCTGTACCCTGGGTCTGGCCCCCATGCTCTGCTTGCAAGTGCACCATCACCCTGGGGCCATCTCTGCCTCAGGGACCCTCTCTGCCCGCCCCTCCACTCCTGGCCACACTGCTACCCTGCTGGCAGGCAACGAGGCCCAGCCCCATTACGGCGGCCCCCAGGGTGGGTGGTGAGAGCGATGATGTGGGGACGGGGTCGGGAGTGGCGGAGGCTCTGGGCCTGGGGGCGGGTCCCACCCGGCCACGTGCAAGTAGGGGTGGTGCAGTTAGCTGCCTCAGGGATACAGGGCACAGGGAACACGGGACACAGGGGTCTCACCGCTGCCACCGATGCTCCTGCAGCCACTCCTGCCGCCATCGCTTGCCCCTTCCCGCTACGGCTGGCTGCTCCGTGTGGCCTGCCACTGCCATCACAGGCCTCCAGGACAGCCATGCACTGCAGGCCTCTAGAAGAGCATTGCGGTGCAGCTTTGATGAGCAACGTGACAACAGTCAGGTGGTCCCGGGGGTAAGCGTCCCGGTCAGCCAGGCTCAGGCTTTGGAGACTCGCTGGTAAATACCCGGGAGACAGGGGCCTCCAGTTAGCAAGGCAGGAACTCGTGCCCTTCACGCCCCAAAAGGGGCCAATGAGCTGACTGCCTTTACCCACATCCTCCAGCATGGGGGCCGTGCTCGGTGGTTGTCTGGGAAGGCTGGGGAATGGCTCTCTTTTGTGAGAATGCTCCCGAGAAGGGCTGCAATGGTAGGGCCTGATTCTAATTAACTGCATGAAGTTCACATCGGAGTTTCTGGGCGCCACGTGCAGGGTACTGGCAGGGTAGCAACATCCGCTGATGTTGATTTCAGGCTAGACGTTTGGGACTGGCAGGGAAGGCAGCTGGCATCCTCATGCCTTCATTTCCCTACTCATGGCCCACGGGTGTCAGTATGGGATCCTGTCTCAAGGCAGACACAGCCCAACATCCTTGGAAGACTCTCATCCTGGTACTGATAAAAGTCATGAAACCGTGGAGGACAGAGCTGGGGGAGCCTCTTACGTGAAACACGTGGAAGGTCCCCAGCATTTGCCAGGCCAGCGTCTGCATGAACCCCCTGAATGACAGTGAAGAGAGAAACCTGTTTCCCTGGAAGGAGAGGCCCAAGGTCAGTATTTGGTGATCTTGAGATGCTGCCTTTTGGCCATGGCAGATGGGACTTAGGCAAGGCCTGGCTGGGCAGCCGTCCACGGGCGCATCCCCGTCTCCGTGGCAGTGAGGCAGCTGCTGCGTCCCCAGGGCCAGCAACAACAAACGTGCTCCTCAGCCCACCTGTGTGCTCCGGGATCTCCACCTTCCTGTCTCCACCTTCCCTGCACTGGCTCCACTCCAGCAAGGCCGGCCCCGTCCCTCCCGCATGGAAGCCTGTCTCTTCTCACCTAGTGACAGGGACTCCCTCGTTGCCCATGCTGGAGTGGCCTCCTTGGAGCCTCTTCTCAAGAAGCTTTGTCCTTGGTGGGCTGAGCCAGTTTTAGTAAAGGACCCTGCTAAGCTCACTTATCAAGAATCCGCGTATTCTGATATCAGATGAAGCCCCTTATCCCCAGCTCTGATGTCCAGCGAGGTCCCCTCCTCACTCTGCACCCTCCCGTCTCCCCACTCCGCACCCTCCCGTCTCCCCACTCCGCACCCTCC
>NW_012102698.1:5264032-5266425 GCF_000951045.1 Mandrillus leucophaeus
TCTCCCCACTCCGCACCCTCCCGTCTCCCCACTCTGCTTGCTGGCTGTGTGCCCCGACGGCCTTGCTCTAGTGGGAGTTGAGCTCAGCTCTCTGCACGAGTCTGTCCCCACTGCAGGAGCCGGGGTGGCGTCTGCCTTGCTGTCTTTAACAAGCGTCCGGTGAATCATTTTTCCTTGGCATTATTCCGGGACTCCTTTTTAGCTGTGGTCCCCTCCCTGTCCTGCATCAGGAATGTTTCTTCCTCTCCTGGGCCACGCCCATCAGCATCCAAACAGGCCGCCTCACCAGTTTCCACCTCGCTCTATCCCGCGTCTCTGCTTCCCTTCACAATCGAGGCCTGCTGGCCATCCTGCTGCTTCTCAGCCACACCTGACCCTCCGGCCCGGGCCTTCACTCTGCCCTCTGCCTGCGACCCTCCGCCCCACAGGCCCACAGGGCTCACCCCTTTGTCTTGTAAGCTCTTTGCCCCAGCGTCGCCTTTTTGGAGTTGTTCTGTGCTTGGCCCATCTCAGTGGACCCCAGCCTGGTCTCCCCATCCCTCCGCCCAGCGTTCTTTGCCCGCCATGTGCCCGTTGCTGCCAGTCATGCTGCCCATTTGCTCAGGGTGTTGTCCTCGGAAGTGTTGGCCCCTTTTGTTCACTGTCATACGGGATGCCAGACACGCAGCAGGCGTTCGCTGTGTGTTCTCAGACCGATGGGATCCTCTGACTTGGGAACTCGGGCTGGACGCTACAGCAGCGAGCCCTCAGGCGGCAGGTTAGATGTGGGGTGAGCTAGAGCAGCAGGTGTTTCTCTCAGGGTTAGATGTGGGGTGACGGAGAGAGAACAGAGGTGGAGGGAGTGGCTGGGTCCTCCTTACTAGTGGGAGCCACAGGTGAGGGATGAGGGATGCCTGTTTGGGGTGGGGTCGGAGTGTCCGCTGGGCCAGTGAGCATTGCTGGGTTGTGGGGATGCTCAAAATACTTTCCTGTTCAGCCCACGGCCACCCCCAGAAGCTGAGACATCCTGACGGGGCCTCTGTTCCTGGCCACCTCCAAGCTCACACATCACGGAGCCCCAGGCCTGGAGCAGCCCTCTCTCGTACTGCCCCATTCAGCCCAAATACACACCCTGTTCTTTTGTCGAGCTCGCTTGAAGGCTGGGCCCCCCCGCCCTGTGGGTCTCCTCACACTGCTTGTGTGGCAGGGCCACTTGTTCTCTTTCCCCTCTTCGTTCCTCCCTAGCTCCCCCATGTCTCTCTCCCTCCCGGGCTCCCCCATGTCACCCTCCTTCCCCAGCCTCTCTGCTGAGGCTACCCTCCCTCCCTGGGCACTTCAGGGACACTTCTGGAAGGCAGACGTGACCCTGCCTTCCCCTGATCAGGGACCCTCTGAGCTCTGTGGGGTTTTGGTGTGGGCATCTCTCTCTAATGTGCTCACAGCCCGGTGCCCTCTCCACGGCCCATCTCTAGGCAGGGGCAGGCCTCTGCAGCAGTGTCTGCAAGGTGGTGGGCGGTGGTGCAATGGCAGGGAGGGGACGGGGAGGAGAGCATGGCTGCTGTGGTCCCCCAGGGTGGCTGTGCTTAGCCCCTGGCAGTGGGTTTGTGCATTCACAGCCTCCGTCCCTACCGTGGACATCATCTGGTCATGGCAGATGTGTTTAATGCAAGCCTGGGATGGACGTGGGTGGTGTGGAAACCCAGGCTGGTGGCAGGGCCTCTTGAACTCAGCCAGGCTCTTGCGTTCCACATTGTGTGGCTTTGGACAGTTTGCTGGCCCTTTTGGAGACTCTGTTTTTCCATCTGTGAAATGGGCGTATAACACCTCCCAAGGGTGGAGCCACAGTTAGAGGAATGTGAAACATCTCCCTTTGTGGGAGGATCCCTGAGCCTCTCTTTTTTGGAGGGAGATGTTATAATTCCCTTGGTTTCAGTCCCTCCCTCAGAATCCTGGGAAAATATTCCAGCCTGCATATTCCAGTCCATTTCATCATTTTCCAGTATTCAATGGAATTACTGAATTACTGAATTATTCCATTATTCAATGGAAAATGGAGAGGTGGCAGGAAAATTATTCAATGGAAAATGGAGAGGAGGCAGGAGGCAGGGCTGGGGCTCCGGACCAGATTGCAGACTAGCTAAAACAGGGAAGAGGCAAACGCGCTTCCTATAAGACATGGCCACCTGTGCCATGTCAGTTTACCATTGCCATGGCAACACCTGGACGTTACCACCCCTTTCCATGGCAATAGCCCAGAGGTTATCATCCTTTTGCCAGAAATTTCTGCATAAAGTGCCCCTCAATTTATGTGTAATTAAAAGTGGGTATAAATATGAATCCAGGCCAGGCACGGTGGCTCATGCCTGTAATCCCAGCACTTTGGGAAGCCAAGGCAGGCAAATCACCTGAGGTCC
>NW_012102698.1:5268375-5272914 GCF_000951045.1 Mandrillus leucophaeus
AAAACAGATTCATTCCCCAAACGGATGTGACCCCAGCACAGGAGAAATGCATGACAGCCGGATAATAAACCCGCAGATCAGAACTGTCAGATCGTCTTCAGAGCAAAAGGCAACACACTCTCCCGAGGTAAGATCCTAACTGTCTTCAGGAACATACGCTGGGGGTGGGGGGTGGGGAGCGACTCAGGACGCGGAGCCGGCAGCCCTCAGCCCATGGAATTCACTCCGTCTATCTCAGGCTGGGCCGTTTCATCTTGAAAGTCGCAGAGCTTAAGCATTTATCAGCAAAGCAGCTGCTTCTGTTTGCTCTGCGTGATTTAGTGTATTTATCGCCGTGCTTTTCAAACACCTCTTTGCCCTATCTCTGAGATCTTTCCCCTGGACTCCCCGTTAAATTAATCAGATTCTGCTCCCCTCCAGTCCTGCCTCTGCCTGCTGGCACTCTGAGGGTGCGTCATTAAATGGTCGTGCATTTTTTTTTCCTCGTGGAGAGGGAGGTGTTTGTTGAGGGGCATAGGGTCCCTGGGGATGGCCGCTCTGTGAGCTTCCCCAGTGTGGGCTGCACAGTGAGCAGGGACATTTCCTGTGTTGAAGCTGGACAGGTACCTTAGGCATCATCTCGCCTGTTTACGTGACCTCAGTGTTTCCGCTCGTCAGGAGAGAGTGACAGGTGCCCCTCCCCACATTGTCTCTGGCATGCTCCGGAGCATGGTGGCGTGGGGAGCAGGACGCGGGACAGGGTGACACAGCAGGTGGACGCTGGGGCAGAGATGCAGACCCTGGGCCCTCTGGAGGAAGAACGTGGGGCTGGGTGGGTTGGGCTGGCCGAGAACCAAGCCCAGGTGTCCCAGGTTTTGGGGATCGTGGCCACACCCCTCCTGGCTACCTCCTTCCTGGCCTGAAGGCCACCAGCCAGGGGCCACACCTGCCAGCCCGAGTGGCGGTCTTCAGTCTCTTCCCCACAGGGTGGTTGCCCTTGGTGGGATGGGATGCTTCAGGAGGGGAGGCTCGGAGCTGTCCTCTGCCCTGGGCAGGAGGGGCCTCCCTGCGCCTGCCCCACGCTGTGGGCCTCACCAGAGGGGCTCATGGGGAGAAGCTGTGTGGACATTTTATGAAGGGCTGGGAACCGAGGCCCAGAGAGGTCCCCACACTCCCCAGGGATGCACCTGCCCACAGGGGAGGGCCGGCTTCTGCCATCCAGGGCCTGGGCAGGGGCCCGAGCAGGAGTGAAGCTTATGGGGCCGTTGGTGTCTAGGGGATGAGTGGGCTTTGCTGGGCCTGAATCCAATGTCGTCAGCCAGCAAAGCTGTACAGCTGCTGTGGGAGGCCACGCCACCCGGGAGGGTTGGTGGGGATGGGTCCTGCGGGGTGGCCGTCCAGGGCTTGCCTCTGTGGAGGGTTGGGGGGGATGGGTCCTGCAGGGTGGCCGTCCAGGGCTTGCCTCTGTGGAGGGTTGGGGGGGATGGGTCCTGCAGGGTGGCCGTCCAGGGCTTGCCTCTGTGGTGGGTTGAGGCGCGGCCCCTGTAGTGGTGGCTACAGGGTGTTGTGTGGCTGCCGGCCTCACCTCTCCAGGAGCCATCCTCAGTCATCATTTGACACTGGGTGGGGCAGTTCCAGTGGGAGGTGCACAAGCAGCCCCGACCAGGCCCACCTGATGACTGCTCGCAGGTTTAATTCCTGAACCCAGAGACAAAGGCTGGAGAGTGCACGTTCCTCAGAGCCCCTGAGTTCCCACCCTGCTCTGGTGCCCCCTCATCCTTGCCCTGTTCTCCCCTGGACGGGACCCAGAGTCCTCCCATCAGTTCCCATTGCCCACAGCCAAGAAGGCCCACTGAGCCCTCATTCCTCCTGCAGCAGCTGCGAGGGGACAATAAAGCTTTGAGCCTAGCAGGAAAGGGACAGGCTATGGGACCCCCATCCTGTGGACACCCACGTTCCCTCAGCTTGGAGCACTCTGGGCCATTTCACAGTGCTTTGGGAATTCGGCCGGGGCCTGTGGGCTCTGAAACATCCTACAGAGGCCCACCAGTCACGGCAGCTCCGCCGCACACCTGCGTCTCTCCATACTCCGGACAGTTGCTTGTACCCATTTTGCATGTGAGCCGAATGGGCTCGAGGATGACGTCATTGTCTTATCTCTGCCTCAGTTTACTCTGTTTGAAGGATGGAGCACGGAGGGAGTAAACGAGTTGGGGCACAGGGAGTTCCTGGAACGATGCCTCCCCCACACAAACACTTGTGAGAGTTTGTTGCTCTCTTCTTTAATTGTGAGGATTTAATCCATTATTGTTGTTTCTGCATTTGCTGTTATTTTCCAATGATGAAGATGATGGTAATGAGGAACTGACATTTCCGGAGGAGGGGGGCGGTCTGTCTGCCTTCACAGTGCATACTCATCCCCGAGCTGTGCACAGCCCCTGTCCTCAAGTATCTTAAGGTTCGGGAGACACGGACCTGTGTGTAGACAATTGCAAAGGCATGTCCACCCCTAATAGGGTCAGCAAGGTCCCAGTCACCTGCAGGGGCAGGACAGGGAGGAAACAGCCACGCAAAAGTGTAGAGGACAAATGGAAGTAAGCACGACCTCTAAATAAAGCCCAGTTTTAACTATTTTAGCTCCTTTTGGGACATCTCCCAGTATGTTCCCAAGACAGCAATGAAAAGATGCCCTTTCCACACTAGGACAGGGTGCCGTGCTGTTGTAAATGCCGGGACGCAAATATGTGTGTCTACACTGACCATCCACACTCAAATATGTGCGTGTCCACTGTGCCTGAGGGCTTAGAGCATTAATTTAACCCAAGCAATTCTTTGTAAGTATGAGTTTAATGTGTCTCCTTCCCTCCAGGCGTGGGGCACAGGAATGCATCTGTCTGCGATGCTCCCGCAGCTGTTGCAGGGCTTAGACTGCCCACTAGTGGGAGCTGCAGGCCTCTCATTTCCCACCTCTCTCTCTGCCTGGCCCAGATACTTGGGTGGGTCAAATTCCTGAACCCATACTGGGCCACAGTCCTCGCAGGAACTTAAAAGGTTGCATCGTATCCAGCATATCCAGGGAATTGTCTGTGAGTGGGTGTGAGCCCACATGTGCCGGGCAGACAAGGGGTGGACTGCAGGGGCCACAACGGGCCTGTTTGCTTAAGCACCCATCTTCCAGGGCATGACTTCCCTTTGCTGACACATATTGTGTCCCTGGATCAGTCACATAAACACTGATCAGGCCTCGTGGTCCCAGCTGATTGATTGATTCTGCAGTGAGGACTTGATCCAAGCTCTGCCAATTAGAGTCTTTCCAAGGGTGTTGGAACCGGAGCTGAGAAAAAAGAATTCAACATTGCTTTGACTGCCTATGGAGGTGGATGCAGAGTGCTAACACTGTCTGTGGCCACATCTTGCACCGTGGGTCTCAGAAGCAGAGGAAGCAGATCTACTCAGAGAGAAGAGGGGCACCCATGCAGAGGCAAGAGGTGGGATGGAGAGAGATGCAGAGATGGCCCTTGGCCTCTAGAAGCCCTGGTCCCATTTGTCCCTGAGGTCCAACCCTCGTCTTCTCTGTGGGTCCTATAAAACATTCTCATGTTCTTGCAGTGGATTCACAGTTTTGCTTAAGCTGGATTGAGTTGGGTTTCTGTTCCATGCAACCAACGTAGTCCTAATCAATAACATATTAAGACACATTTCTATCCACTTCAAGTATTAATCGTATCCATAAATTACCACCTGACTATGACAAGATATTTGGCATTTTTTTTTGCAATCATTCCGAATTTTGGTTCCAGAATATGATTTTTTCCTTTTACATTACGTCAATTACTTTAAGAACATGATGTCTTGTCTATGTGGGGAATATTTTTTAACAGCTGCATTCTTCCTCATTTTCTCAGTAATTATTAATATTTGTACTTAACTCTAAATTTTAATGATCTATTTGCTCACGATTATTTTTTATGCCAAAGCCATTCCTTTCTTGTTTTTCTTTCATTCTAATGACTTTTGCCCTGTAATTCATTTTTCTCAGAGCTGTGTACAGTATACTGAGTCCTCAAGTTCATTTTGCCCTCACAATAGTTTTGTCCAGCTATAGAATTCCAGTTTGAGGTCCTGTTTCCTCAGAACCTTGTAGCTAGTGCCACAAATGTTACCTTCTAGCCTTTTTGAATTGCAGACAAGAATGACCAATGGCAGTGGGATTTTTATTCTTTTTTAAAGGCAACCTATTATTTTTGTACTCTGGAAGCTTAAAGGAGTTTTTAATCCATTGAGTCAGAAGTTTCACCAGAATGTATATAGAAGCGTGTCATTTTTCTATTATTCCTTGACAGTTCACCTGTGATTTGAAGGCTCTCATCTCTTTCCATTCCAGGGGAAATTTTCTTCTCTTATTTCTTTAATTACTTCTTTCTCCCCACTCTCCTTTGGGCCCCCATGGGAATGCGTTCACTTCTCCTGAGTCTGTACCTATCTCTTAACCTAACGCTCGTAATTCCCATCTCTTTCAATTCTTCTTAAGCTCCAAGAGACTTTAATGACTGCCTTCCA
>NW_012102698.1:5272964-5275275 GCF_000951045.1 Mandrillus leucophaeus
CCGGAGCTGAGAAAAAAGAATTCAACATTGCTTTGACTGCCTATGGAGGTGGATGCAGAGTGCTAACACTGTCTGTGGCCACATCTTGCACCGTGGGTCTCAGAAGCAGAGGAAGCAGATCTACTCAGAGAGAAGAGGGGCACCCATGCAGAGGCAAGAGGTGGGATGGAGAGAGATGCAGAGATGGCCCGTGGCCTCTAGAAGCCCTGGTCCCATTTGTCCCTGAGGTCCAACCCTCGTCTTCTCTGTGGGTCCTATAAAACATTCTCACGTTCTTGCAGTGGATTCACAGTTTTGCTTAAGCTGGATTGAGTTGGGTTTCTGTTCCATGCAACCAACGTAGTCCTAATCAATAACATATTAAGACACATTTCTATCCACTTCAAGAATTAATCGTATCCATAAATTACCACCTGACTATGACAAGATATTTGGCATTTTTTTTTGCAATCATTCCGAATTTTGGTTCCAGAATATGATTTTTTCCTTTTACATTACGTCAATTACTTTAAGAACATGATGTCTTGTCTATGTGGGGAATATTTTTTAACAGCTGCATTCTTCCTCATTTTCTCAGTAATTATTAATATTTGTACTTAACTCTAAATTTTAATGATCTATTTGCTCACGATTATTTTTTATGCCAAAGCCATTCCTTTCTTGTTTTTCTTTCATTCTAATGACTTTTGCCCTGTAATTCATTTTTCTCAGAGCTGTGTACAGTATACTGAGTCCTCAAGTTCATTTTGCCCTCACAATAGTTTTGTCCAGCTATAGAATTCCAGTTTGAGGTCCTGTTTCCTCAGAACCTTGTAGCTAGTGCCACAAATGTTACCTTCTAGCCTTTTTGAATTGCAGACAAGAATGACCAATGGCAGTGGGATTTTTATTCTTTTTTAAAGGCAACCTATTATTTTTGTACTCTGGAAGCTTAAAGGAGTTTTTAATCCATTGAGTCAGAAGTTTCACCAGAATGTATATAGAAGCGTGTCATTTTTCTATTATTCCTTGACAGTTCACCTGTGATTTGAAGGCTCTCATCTCTTTCCATTCCAGGGGAAATTTTCTTCTCTTATTTCTTTAATTACTTCTTTCTCCCCACTCTCCTTTGGGCCCCCATGGGAATGCGTTCACTTCTCCTGAGTCTGTACCTATCTCTTAACCTAACGCTCGTAATTCCCATCTCTTTCAATTCTTCTTAAGCTCCAAGAGACTTTAATGACTGCCTTCCAATTCACCAGTTTGAGTTTAAGTCATGTTATTCACAGCGCCTGTTATTTTCGTAATCATGTTTGAAATTTCAAAGATCTCTTTTTTGGTATTCAATCCCCTGTTTAAAAGACTGTGGCCAGTTCCAATTTTATGGATGTAATACCCTTTTGAGTCTCTCTGTGGATGCTCATTAGAAATTTAACATCTTCTTCTGTTTCCTGCATTAATCCTGATTCATCATGGATTAGTTGTCTGCTTGGTCATTTTGGAGATGTGTTTTCAAGGATTTCACTGCCCCGTAGACACGCTTGCCGTGTAGGTAAGTGTATTTGTATCCATGTCTAATGAAGTGACCTGCAGTGGCCCTGGTAGCTAGTACCACACTTTTCTCTGTAACCCGGGAGTTGAAAGCTTTTTCCACAAAGGGCCACAGAATAAGTATTTTCAGCTTTGGGGGCCGTACAGGCCCTGGGGCGACTACTGAAGTCTGCCATTGGAGAAAAAACAGAGGTGAGAGGTAAGCAAGTGGGTCAGGTTATGTACCTCTATAACTTGATAGAAATTGGCCATAGGGTTTGGCCTCTGAGTCATAGTTTGCCAACGTCTGCTCTAGCCTGTGGCTGGAGCCCTTGGGGCCACACGCCCAGCTTTATTGTAGTACTGGTCTTCACTGGCCATATGCAGTCTGGACCAGGTACCCCCTCTGCTGCAGGGAAGGGACCAGCCCTGGTTCTGTCATTTGTCTTTGTTTCTTACATTCCATGGCAGCTTCCTCTTCCCGCTTTTGTCCACCAATGTTTGGGGTTTGGGGATTGCTCATTGAGAAACCAGTGCCCAGTTTTGCAGGGGATCCTTCCAGTGCTGGAGCTGCCTTCTCGTACTTTTCTGGGGAGCCCACTTTCTGTATCAGTTCATCTCATCCATGTTATTTAGCTCAGATTTTCTCAGCACTTCTAATTCACTAATTCTCCTCTCTCTGTTTTCCAGTACTGTGTTGATGCTTATGTTCCTAAATCATTTACATGGGATCTGGGGAGGGGAAGAGCCAGGCGCGGTGGCTCATGCCTGTAATCCCAGCACTTTGGGAGGCTGAGGCGGG
>NW_012102698.1:5275545-5310410 GCF_000951045.1 Mandrillus leucophaeus
TTAAGTTATTTCGCTAAGTTGTGCAACTATCACTGTAAATCAGCTTTAGAATGTTTCCGTCAACTCCTGAACTCATTCTTGATAGTTCCTTTTTTGTATATCAAGTCTTTAGACGTTTGAAGGCCCGTTTCAAGTCTGTATTTCAGCTCAATGATCCACCTGTTATTTTCGTGCTAGTCCCATAGTGTGTAATTACTGTTGTTTTAAATACACGTCTCAGTCGTTGGGAGGGAAGGGCATTCCCCATTTCCCTTCTTTTCCAAATGTCCGTTTCGTCTATCTTCTGCTAGTGCTGTGCAGTATTGCTGCAAAGTTTTGTTGTTGTTTTTCAAGTAGGACTTCGATTGGGATTAGGCCAAATATTTGAAATATTTTGGGAGAATTGATATAGTTACAGCGTTCGGACTTTCCATCCATGTAACATGTTCTTCTGTGCTTAAATATTTTATCAGTAAAGCCGGGAGTTTTGTCTTCACACAGTACTGAAATATTTGTGTTGCTATTTCCAAGTCATACAAACATTTTACCTGTTGTTATTTTGAGTGGAACCTTTTCTTTTCCCCATTTTAGTCACTAACTGGTAATTACTATTACATAGGAAAACTATAGATTTTAATTAATTTATTTATTTTTGTTTATTTTTATTTTTTTTGAGACGGAGTCTCGCTCTGTCACCCCGGCTGGGGTGCAGTGGCACGATCTTGGCTCACTGCAAGCTCCACGTCCTGGGTTCATGCTATTCTCCTGCTTCAGCCTCCCGAGTAGCTGCGATTACAGGTGCCCACCACCACGTCTGACTAATTCTTTTTTGTGTTTTTAGTAGAGATGGGGTTTCACCCTGTTAGCCAGGATAGTCTCAATCTCCTGACCTTATGATCCGCCCGCCTGGGCCTCCCAAAGTGCTGGGATTACAGGTGTGAGCCACCGTGCCTGGCCTTTAATTTCTTTAGAATCTAGCCAAATTGCTAAACCATCAATTGTGTTTTTACAAAAAGTTTCTTGACATATAATTATTGTACATACTTACAGAAGATGTGGTATTTTGATACATGTATACAATGTGTCATGATCAAATTAGGCATTTGGAATATCCATCACTGCAAGCATGGACCATTTCTTTGTGTTGGGGACATGTCAAAGGTTCTCTTGTAGCTAGTTTGAAACAGACAATATATGGTTGTTAGCTACAGTCCCCGACTGTGCTATGGAACACTATTTTTTTAAAAAGTAACTTCTCTTGGGTTTTCTGGGCACCGAAAGTGACACCCATGTATCCTGGGCAAATTCGATACACTGTTATATTTTCCTTTCCAGTCATTATACACAAGCCCCCCTTTATCTGTGGGGGCACATTCCAAGTCCCCTAGTGGCTGCCTGAAGCTCTGGGTAGTTCGGACCCCTGTGTGCACCGTGCTGTGCTTTTTCTTCTACATCCATACCTGTGATCGAGTTGAACTATAATTAGGCACAGTAAGAGACGAGCAACAATCACAATAAGAAAATGAACAATTTCTAATGATATACTATGATGCAAGCTGTGTGAATGCGCTCTCTTAAAATGGCTTTCTGTGCTGTACGCACTACTTTTCGATGGCAGTTCACTGCAGGCCACTGAAGCCACCGAGAGTGACACCGCAGGTCGGCGGGGACTGCAGGTCTGTCTGATGCTTCCCGGCATCTGCTGAAACCTCAGAAAACGGCCGTGAGCCAGGAGCAGGTGCCCATCCTTGGCCCACGCCTGTCAGGAGTAGGGGTGCCTCTGGTGCGTCACGGCCCAGGGAGGTGTGGCGTCACCGAGGGAGGTGTGGGCGTCACCGAGGGAGGCGCGGGCGTCGTGGCTGAGGGAGGCGTAGGGGTGGCTTTGGAAGTCCTGGTTTCCTGAGACACCTTCTGTGGCCTTGTAGCAGTGACCATGTGGGCGTGCCTGGGGAGGGGCAGGCAGGTAGATGGCCCCATGGGACCATGGATGTGGTCGGTGTGTATCTTAGTATGAATCCGTTCTCTTTTTGGAAAGCACCCTGGCTTTGCTGAGGTGTGCCCTCCTTGGTTTTTGTCCCTGCTAATGGGTGTCTTCGTTCCGTTTGCTAACATGTCTGTCTCCCCTGGCAGTAGGAGGGGCCCATCGCTTTCTCTCCTGAGGGCCTTTTTGGTTGGTTGTTCTTTCTCTCTTACTCCCCTCCCTCCCGCGCTGGCCCACTGCGCCCCACACGCCGAAGGCCCCAGGGCCCTGGTGTCTCCAAAACCTCCTCATCGTACGCCTCCTGCTGCCGTTCCCCGGGGCCACTACCACTCTCTGAATCCTTCTCTGTCCTTATCCTGCCCTTGTGTTTCTTTTAGGATCAGTGTGGTCCTTTCCTGGCCCCCATGCAGGCTCCTACCCGGGCATTCTTGCTAGAGTTTCTCACGGCTGCCGCTAGTCCCTTCCTGTTCTTATTCCTTGTCCCCACTCAGATCACACTGAGGCCAGTGGTTTGGGTGCTGTCTGTGCACAGAGCTCCCAGGGTGAGATCTCCAGCTCGGAATGCTCCACGGAGCCTCCATCCATGTACAGATCTGCCCACTGATGCCCGCACAGGGATGCCTGGAAGGCTCCACACCCTCAAAGTGGCCCAAGGCACCACAGGATCTGAGCTCACCCCACACCCTCCCACCCCACAAACCTGGTCTTTCTAGGAGAAGTCTGCCTTGTGGTCCAGTTCCAGACATCAGAAACCCAGCTCTTGCCTGCACCTCCTCTGCCCCCGTGCCACACCCCTGTCCCTCTGTCACCCCTCCTCCCCGAGGCACGGGGCTGCCAGCTCTTTCTCAACATCCCTCCCCTCACCCCTTCCACTGGTGAGAGAATCCCACACACCCCCAGCACTGCCCACAGGCGCCTGCAACAGCCTTGCAACCTGGGCCAACCCTGCCACCTCCAGGCCTTCATTCCCGTTGCAGTCAGTGATCTTTGAGGAAGTCAAATCTGACCTGTCGGTTCCCTTCTCCTGCCCCCGACACCTACGTACATACGTGAACACATCCACATCTATGTACACAGGCACACACATGCAAAACACTTGTACACACGTGCATGCATGCATACACATCCATGTACGTAGGCACACTCATGCAGAACAGCTGTACACACGTGCATGTGTGTATACACATCCATGTACATAGGCACACATGTATGTCATACACACCCATGTACACACATGCACATGTATTCACATCTATGTACGTAGGCACAGTCATGCACATCTGTACTATCTGTCATATCCATCTGCACATGCAAGCATGTATACACATCTATGTACACAGGCACACACATGTAAAACATCTGTTCATATTTGTCACAGCCATGTACACATGTGCATGCTTATGTACTAATCTATGTACATAAGCACACACTTGTAAAGTACCTATATACGCATACTTATGTAAGTAACACAAGTAACACAAACACCCATGTACACATGTGCATGCACATGTACACACCTATGTACATAGGTCACACATGGAAAACACCTGTACACATACAAGTCACATCCACATGCTCCAGTGTATACACATGCGCACACACCTGCACAAACACTTCCACACACACATGTGTAGACACAGCCTGTTTTTAACAGCTTCCTGTACTGGGGCTCCAAGGACCTTCCTTATCCCCTCTGTTATGGGTTAAATTGCGTACCCTCAAAATATGTGTTTAGGTCCTGACTCCCGATATCTATAAATGTGACCTCATTTGGAAATGGGGTATTTGTAGATGTAATCGAGTTAGGATGAAGTCACAGTGGATTCGGGTGGGCCCTAATCCATGGCTGGCATCCTTAAAAGAAAAGGGAAATTTGGAAAGAGGGCCACACAGGGAAGAAGGCCAGGTGATGAGGGAGGCAGAGGCTGGAGTGGGGTCGCAGCATGCTCAGGAGCACGGAGGAATGCCGGGAGGGAGCCCCCAGCAGGAGCCGGAACGGGTGTGGAAGGACCTTCTCCTGGGCCTTCAGAGATAGCGCGGCCCTGCTGACACGTGGACCCAGACTTCTGACCTGCAGAACTGCGAGTGAATAAAAGCCACGGGTGTGTGGGGCTTTGTAATAGCAGTGGCAGGACACAGCCGTGCCACCCTGCATCCTTCACTCCTCCCGTCCTAGTTCCTTGCTCTCCTGCCCCTTTGCTTCATGGGCACCGCCTGCCACCTTCTCTCTTTAATGCCTCCCCTTCTTGCTGGGATGCCCCTCTCTCAGGAATCCGTGCCCCGCAAGAAGGGGCAAGGTGTGCGGTGTGTGTTTAGCGTGCAGTCTCTGCCTCCCCACAGCATGCTCCCCGCTGTGTCCCAGAGACACAGCCCGGTGCCTGCCACACGGAGAGCCTGCCCATTGTCCAATGAGAAGAGGGGCTTTGCATGTCTATTAATCAGTGAGATCGGCCTGTGGTTTTCTTTAGTGTCCTGCTGCTAGGTTTTGATTCAAGGTTAAACGCTGTTATAAAACAAATGGGGAGATTTGTTTTAATGGCCTGGAACTGTTTATCTGGCACTGGAGGGATCTGTTATTTGAAACCATCTGAGCCTGGAACAATTTAGAGGTTTCTAAATTAAATTTTAAAATTTCCTTACATTGTTATTAGTTATTGACATTTTCCAGAAATTTTTATGATTTATATTTTCCTAGGGAAACGTCTCATTTCGTTGAAAGCTTAAAATATATTAATCTAAAAGTATACATAGGACTTTTTAATGTATGCTTTTTTGTTTGTTTTTCTCTTATGTTTTGAATTACATTTTCCAGAGACTTATCCATTTTCTCACACAAAACAAAAACACCAGCAGTTGTCATATTAATTTATTGGTAGTTTTTTCTGCTTTTCTAATTCAGTAATCTCTGCTTTTCTTTCCCTTGTTTTCTTCCTTGGTTTTCTGGGGTTAATCTTGTTTTCTATTTCCATTACATGAATGTAGCCTAATTTGCTTACCAGTCCTGAGTGGGGATATTGGGAATCTTTCAGAATTTCAGACAATGCTATAATGAATGTATCTTGCATACATTTCACACACGTGAGAGCGTATTTGTAGTATTAAATTTCTGGAAGTAGAATTGCTATTTAGAGGCTGTGTGCATTTTTAATTTTAATTTTTTTTTATCCTTAAGATTTATGTCAATTTACATTTTCATCACCAATATATGTTATTTATTTAACATTACACATAACATATATGTTACAGGTATTTTCTTTAACACCACATGTAACATATCTGTTCTAGGCATTTGACAAATTTCAACTCAATCCTCAGAACAACCCCATTTTACAGATTAGGAAATTGAGGTTTATGTAGACTAAGCAACTTTCCCAGGTTTATTAAATGATGAAAGAGAATCTGAAATCCAGACATTTTTGTTCCAGAGCCCATGCTCTTAACCAGTGCATTGAGCTGCCTATTTTCTCACACCCATATCAATGTGAAATTGACAAATATTTTGATCACAGCCAACCTGGTAAGTAAAAGAAAAAAAATCTAATTTTAGTTTGCATTTTCCTTACTATGACCGAGGTTGAACATTTCTTCAAATGTTTAAGAAATGTGTTTTTTCCTTCTGTGAACTGTTTGTTTTTAACTGTTGTCTATTTTTTCCTTTTATCTATTGACTTTCTTATTGGTTTATAGAAGCTCCTTACATATTAAACAGTCCCGTGATATGAAATGCACGCATTTTTCTACTCTTTTATGTCTTTCAACTTTATGGGTTTTTTTACATTACATAATTTTAAAACATTTATGTAGTCAAAATGTGCACATTTTTTGGGAGGTATTTGTGTCTATGCGTGTGTGCATATTTAACATGCTCAGAAGTTCTGGCCATCCTGAGATTTAAATAATTCTCTTTTGTTTTCTTCTAGTAGTTTTATTATTCCATTGAAGTCTTTCATCCATCTGGAAATTATTTTTTTTTCTGTAAAACATAAGGGAGGGATTCCATTTTTTTCCCCAGACACCATTAACTGTATAATCTATCTTCTCCTGTAATTGGACCTTCTACTTTTATAATACAGTACATTTCCTCATGTCTTCGCTATCCAAATGTGTGTATGATCTGTGTGTGAATGTACGTGGATCAAAAATTTTAAATTCTTGTAATTTTAACATATTTTACCAACTGGTAGGGGTAGTCACTCACTAATCTTTTTGGTGAGAACTTTTGAATCGGCATATCTGGTTTCTCAAAACATCCAGTTGATGTCTTCTATGAGGATAATTAATATCTCGATGTTGTCTAGCTTTCCTATGCTAAAACATGGCATGTGTATGCATATTTTAAGTCTTCTTTTATATCTAGTTCCATTTTAATTTTTAAAAAGTAGAGCTTGAGCATTTCTTAGGTTTATTTGTAGATATTTTAATCATTTTTGTTATACCTTCTAATACATTTTGTTTTGATATATAAAACCTATTGCCTTCCATATGCCAACTTCATGTCTGCACTCTTAGTGAATTCTATCATTATTTGTAATAATCTTTCAGTTAATTTTCTTGGAATTTCCAGATACAAAATTATATCATCTGCAAATAATAATTGCAGACTTTCTGCATTTTTATCTTCTTTCTCTTGTTTATGTTGGTATCTCTAGGATAATGTCCAATAATAGTAACAGTAGATCTCTTTGTCTTGTCTTAACTTTAACAGGAATGTTTATAGATATTATCTTATTAATTATAATGCTGACCTTTGGGATGAGATAAATGCATTTTGTCACATTAAGTATCAATCCAGCTATTTTTGAGCAGCTGGAAAAATAAAAATATGGCTGTTGAGATTTATCAGTGCTTTTCCAGCATAAATAAAGATGATTATATGATTTGTCTTTTGACCTAATAATATGGGGAATTACAGTAATAGATTTCCTAATGTCAAAACATCCATGCATTTCTGGAGAGAGATAAGTTGTGTTTCTATTTTTCATTAAATTTTCTAAAGATTTTGCTTTATGAATGTTTATGCTTCGTTGTTTGTGTTACGGGATCTTTGCGGTGTCACTTTTCTGGCCAGAAACCTGTGGCTGGTGGCACCTTTGCCTGAGTTTTGCTCAGGCCCGCTGGGCTCATTCCGCCTACGCAGCCTGGCAGGCTGTGCTTGGATCATGCTACCAGCCTGGATCCCATGCCTCTAAGGGAGGCTGTGAGTCAGGTGTGGAGCAGCAAGGGGTGTGTGAGCGAGTGTGGGGTCCAGCTACTGTGCAGTCAGACACGCTGGCTGCTGCTGTGGGATGGGCAGTTCCAGGTGCCAGTATGGGTAGGTGCTGTAGCACTGTAGGTGCTGGCAGCAAGGCTGCGGCTGGACTAGGCGCACTGCAAGCAGCTTCCCCAGCTGGCAGCAGGAAATGCGGTGGCCCCCAGAAGCTTGGAGATGCCAGGAACCTCAGGGCCCCAAAGAGGGAGTCACAGCCCTGGCTCAGGGAGCTCCCAGGTCTGGGTTCGCCAAAGGGCTGCAGCTCTTCTCTCCTTCTCTTCACCTGCAATGTGGCGAGCAAGGGGCATGTCTCAGCCCTGTTTGTGTAACAGCTCTCTTAGCATCACCATTTTGGTGGGTCCCAAGTTCTTGTCCTGCGGCCAAGAAGAATGAGGTATGCAGACAAGTGGAGGGTGCGCAAGACGAAGATTGCTGAGCAATGAAACAGCTCAGCAAAGACCCATAGTGAGCAGCTCCTTTTCATGGCCAGGGTGTCCTGATGAGTGTTCAGCTTCCAGCAAAGAGGGTGGCTCCTCTCTGCAGGCAGGTCATCCCAACAAGTGTTCAGATATCAGCAGAGAGGGTAGCTCCTCTCTGCAGCTGGTCATCCCGTTGTCTCTGTCCTTTCTCTGCTCTGGCTGGAACTGGAGCTTTTATGGGCCTCAGAGGAGAGGAAGTACATGCTGATTGGTCTATGGGTGGCTGTGGGTGGGCCTGGAAAAGGTGCCACAAGTTTTTACTCCAGTCTGTGGGACTGGTGGTCTGGCCCCAGCCTTCAGGCCCTCCCTGGCCTGAAGGTGGGACCTCAACAGGGACCATCTCTGCTCAGGAACCTGTCTGCCTCCTGCTGCCATTCATGGTGCCCAGGCTGTAGGTGCCAAGGGGCACCTGCATGCCAGCACTTAGCTATTCTCAGTTCCCCATTGGCTTCCCTCCTATGCTCGATGGTGCCCAAAGTCCAGAGGAGGCCAAAGGCGGCAGTGGGCTGGCATGTCAGCACTGCCCTGAGCATTTGCACACCTGGTCGGGCTGTGACGGTGCTTGGACTTGGTCCCAACTTTGCTCCAAGATCAAAGTGGGCACCGACAGCAGGGAGAAGCCAGGCAGTGGGAACAGGCATTTCCGAGGCTGTGAGGGCAGGGGAGGCCTTCCTAGGCCCCCAAGAGTGCAGTGATGCCTGGGTCTGGGGCTGCGGTTTGGATGGCTGCAGCTGCACCCAGGAGGGAGGGGGTCTTGCCTGCTCCTAGACCCTGAGAGCACAAGGATGCCTGGGTCTGTAGCTGTGGCTTGGGTGGCTGCAGAGGCACCCGGAGAGCTCCCGCCCTAACTCAGAAGGGGTGGGTCTCCTGCTTGTCCTGGGCTCCCGCGGGCTCCATGGAGTGTATAGCCCAAGCCATGCCTCTGCTGCAGCTGGTGTGGTAGCAGCAGCTGTCCCAGGTGGCCCGCCGCTGCCATCATTTGGTGCATAGGTATTTGTAGATGCTAGGTCTTCACTGTAGTTAACATCCTTTGTCATTATAGTGGACCCCATTTTGCCCCCTTTAATGCTTTCTGTCCTGACTTCAACTCTATCTGGTATTAAGATTTGAAGATTGAGACCCCTGCATTTTAATTTCCTCCCAACTTTTCTGAATCACTTTGTTTTAGGTGTGTTTCTTATATCTAGCATAGATTTAGGTTTTGTTTTGTGATCTAGAGTTATTTTGTTTTCTTTTTATGAATGAAAAGCACAGTCTTTGAGACAGGCCGTGAGTTATCACTGCCTGGCACGGGCAGTTCCCCAGGTAGTGACCACTCGTCAAGTTTCTAACCAAGATTTTCTTAGTTACTTTCTTTTAATAGATAAGTTTAGCCCATATAGATATATATATAGATATATTGATAGTTTGGTTTTTGTTCTGTTGTAATTTTTTAGTTATGCCTTCTGTTAAAACCTTAAAAATCTTCCAGAGTCTGTTTTCTTCATTCTTTGTGCCCCTATTACTTTTGGTAATTTAGATTGTATGTATTTTGTTTGAGGGATCACATTTTATAATTGATGTAAAATTAACATGACATAAAATTAACCATTAACCATTTTAAAGAGTATGATTCAGTGGTAACCATAGTTTTTTGTTTGTTTTTTGAGACAGGGTCTCACTCTGTTGCCCAGGCTGGAGTGCAGTGGTGTGATCTCAGCTCACTGCAACCTGTGCCTCCCAGGCTCAAGTGATCCTCCCACCTCAGTCTCCTGAGTAGTTGAAACTACAGGCATACGCCACCACACGTGGCTAATTTTTGTAAACCCATTACATATTATAAATATTTTTATGAAAAATTACTATATTTCCAAAACAAAAATTTAGCATAAAGAGGGGAAAGGTTTTACATTTTTGCAAATCTTTTCAGGGTCTGGCTTAAGAAGAGAGCTCATTTTCATATCTGCTTCTGCATTCTATGTTTTTTTTTTTTAATTTTGAAGAAAATCTGGTTTAAGAAAGATGTGTAATTGGAAAATGGTAGTTTGGAAGTTTTTTCAGATAATTGTGAATATTCTTCTTTGTTAAGTGCTGGTTTTTAAAAGGTTGATTGCATTGTGGAATCTGAAACTATATCAAAGACATGTTGGTACTCTGTTACCTTGTAATCAGTTGTCTATCTTGCATTTTGAATGGATCTTTCACCCCTGTATACTGTGTAACATTGCTTATTGGTCATTTCGAAAATGGTCCTGACTTATGCACATCTTCCAAATGTTGACATCTTGCATTATACAGTATAAAAAATCACATTTATTAAACTTAACCAAGGAGGTAAAAGACTTGTACACTGAAACCTACAAAACCTGGCTGATAAAAACTAAAAAAGACAAATGAAACAATATCCTATGTTCATGGATTGGAAAGCTTAATATTATTAAGATGTCCATACTACCCAAAGTGATCTACAAGTCCAATGCAATTCCTATAAAAATCCCAATGGCAGGTTAAAAAAAATTTTTTTTTACACAAATGGAAAAGCTCATTCTAAAATTTATATGGAATCTTAAGGGATTCAAAACAATTTTGAAAGAGAAGAACAAAGTTGGAGGACTCACATGTCCTGACTTGATACATATTACAAAGTTACAGTAATCAAAACAGTGTGGTATTGGCATAAAGACAAACAAATAGATCAATGGAATAGAGTAGAGAGTCTGTAAATGAACCCTTGAATATATGGGTGAAATGATCTTTAGCAAGGTTGCCAAAACCACTTGATGGGGAAAATGTTTCTTCAACAAATGGTTTTGGGAAAACTGAATATCCACATGCAAAAGAATGAAGTTGGACCCTTTCTTATATCATACAAAAATTAACTCAAAGTAGATTAAGGATCTATATGTAAGACCTAAACTATAAAACTCCTAGAAGAAAGCAGAAGAAGAGCTTCACAACATTGGACTTCACAATGATTTCTTGGATATTACACCAAAAGCATAGGCAACAAAAGCAGAAATAGACAAATGGGACTGCATCAAACTTTAAAACTTTTGTGCATCAAAGGATACTATAGACAGAGTGAAAAGGCAACCTATGGAATAAAAGAAAATATTTGCAAATAATATATCTGATAAAGAGTTAATATCCAGGATATATAAAGAACTTCTATAACTCAACAACCAAAAGCAAATAACCTGATTTAAAAATTGGCAAATGAATAGACGTTTCTTCAGAGATGATATATAAATGGCTAACAAGCATATGAAAGGAGGCTCAACATCATTAATCATCATAGAAAGGCAAACCCAAGCCACAGTGATGTGGCAAAGATGTGGAGAAATTGGAACCCTTGTGCATTGTTGGTGCGATTGTAAAATGGCACAAATGCTAAGGAAAACAGCATGGTAGTTCCTCAAAAAATTAAAAATGTAATTGTCTGACCCAGTAATCCCACTTTTGGGTGTATATCCAAAAGAATTGAAAGCAGGGTCTTAAAGAAATATTTTTGCATACCTATATTCTTAGTACCATTATTCACAATAGCCAAGAGGTGGGAGCAACCCAAATGCCCATTGACAGATGAATGGATAAACAAAATGTATATGTAAATACAGTAGAATATTGTTCAGTCTTGAAAAGAAATCTTGTCACATGCTATAACATGGATGAACCTTGAGGATATTATGCTAAATAAAACAAGCCAATCATGAAAAAATACAAACACTGCATGCTTCCACTGTGTGAAGTATCTAAAGCAGTTAAATTCATAGAAACAGAAAGTGGAATAGTGGTTACCAGGAATAGGGGGTAGGGAAAGGGGAGTTAGTGTTTAGGGGCATAGACTTTTATAATTGCAAGATGAAGAAGTTCTGGAGAGCTGTTTCACAACAATGTGAATGTACTCACTATCATTGAACTGTATATTTAAAATGGGTAAGATGGCACATCTTATGTATTTTTTACAACAATAAAAATGATCACACATGTTAATATCAACAGTGATCACATCAGAAAAGCCTTCACATATTGAGAAGGTGTTATTCACAATGGTGATCATACATTTTCCAAAGCTCTAATTTTCACAAGAAAGTCACATTTTATTGACAACTACTCTCAGTTGTTTTCCTTGCAATGACAGGCTTTCTCTCTCTCTCTCTCAATCTCTCTCTCTCTATATATATATTTTGTGTATATATATGTATACACATATATACATATATACACATATATATACAAACACACACACACACACATATATACACACACACAATTTATTTTGTAGAGATAAGAGTCTTGCTATGTTGCCTAGGCTGGTCCTGAACTCCTGGGCTTAAACCGTTCTCCTGCCTTGGCTTCCCAAAGTATTGAGATTACAGGTGTAAGCCATAGTGCCCAGCCACTTTGTTTGTTTTTGAACAAAGAAAATATCTAATACCCAAATCTGTATAATCATATTTTGTCAGTTCTTTCATGTAAAAATTGTGTTCCATGGAAAAGGAGCTAGTCCAGCTCATCACTGAAACATTTGCACAGGAGCTTTTCCTGAAGGCAAGCATTGTGTTTCATCTTGGAGCAGAATGCTTTCTATGTACCCCTCATCTTGACATGTAGAATGTTAAAAAGGTGTATATTCAAGCACTGCAGTTTAACAAAATTAATAATTTTTACTGTCATCAGGGACATATTTTTTTCTCTTTTGGACAAGCATGTGGCCGTGATGAGCACTGTGACTGCTGGTGTGGCTTGCTGTCTCTGCCTTCATTGTGGTAAGAGTTGGGCCAGTTTCACCGGGCATCGCTCTGACATCGTCAGTGTAAATGTCAGTACAGTGTTCCAGAATAAATGATGAGATTTTAGAAGCCATTCCACAGCCTGAATATTTCAACATCACTTATGTTTGCTGTCAAGAAGTCACAGAAAGGACCTTCTTTGATGATAAATTAGTGGTGATGCCAGACCGATGCAAGTATAAAGCAACTCTAGCTGTGTCTAGAGTCTTCCATTTGTAAGGAAAAAGCACAGTTCTGCCAACAAAATATTAACTCAATCTTCATGTTTTCAGCTCAGTATTTATTCAATGACTTATATCACTGGAGAGTGGCAATGCTGTGATTTCTTCCATTGATTTTTCAGCCAGCAGCCATGAGCAATGTCCACGTTCATGGCTATACTCTTCTCTCGGCTCTTGTACGGGCTTCTCCAGCCAGTGCGATGTTGCGACTCTGTAAGATGCTTCGTTGGCTTTTTCATTTCTGCTTTGAAAAGCTGCAACAAACATATTTTGGCTTCTAAAGCTCTCATCACATCCCATGTTTAAAATATTTCATTCCTTTTTTCTTTAAACTCTGAAAGATTGCTCTCAAAATGCTGCCGCTACTTAACTGATAGCATAATACTCTTTGAAAATGTTCTGTTGCATAAGACACAATAAAGCAAATAACAACATCCATAAAGCCAAGGAAATAGCTCTTGTCATATTTTTGTTTTTTACTTATGGTTTCACCCAGTTTCCTTGGAGTAGATTCCTCCTTTTCATCGTTTTCAGCATTTTTAGACATTGATGGTGCAGATGGGGATTGAGAAAGTGAGCCTTTTGATCTTCCTTTTTAAGCCACTAACTCATCTTTAAGTATAAATAACATTATAAATAAATGTTAATTTTAGAATAAAATATCATTAGATTTTATATGTTTTTGATACAATTTAAACATTTGGAAAATGTTCAAAAAATAAAATACTATTGCAAAACAAGACAAAGAGAAACAGACTTGAGTCAAGGGAAAAGGAAAATCCTTCTAAGAACTGTTTAGAGCTGTCCGCAAATAGGGCAGTTGTCTTGGGAGGAGAGAATTGCCCATCAAGAGAAGTAATCAAGTATTAGCTGGATAACAACAGGCTGGGGTATTGTGGAGGAAACCTATCGCCCAATGGGAATGTGCACTCAATAACTGAAGGTTCCCCAGCTTAGTGGTCTGTATTCTGTGCCCTCCATACCCCTGCTCCCCTGAGGTCTCCAGCACTCCCCAACCCCACACCCCATTTTCAAATCCAGTTCCTTCCCCATGGCTTCTCACTGCTTGGCCTTTTGCACATGTGCTCCATCTTGGTGCCTCCTCTCTTGGCTTCCATGACTCTAAGCATCCTGGATTCTCCCACTACCCCAACCACCAAGCTCTGTCACCTCCATCCTCATCCCTTGAAGCTGTAGGACTCAGTCAAGCCTGGTCCCAAGCCCTTCTCCTTGTTCCTACCCCCATTCTTCTGGAGCCCTCACTCCTGTCTCAGCTTCCTTTGTGTTGGAGCTCTCTATGCAGCTGCAAAGAAATGAGAGGCCATGTCTTCACAGTCATGGACTCTGAAACCCAAACGGGAGATGAAAGATGCCGGGAGGGAGGAGGGAAAGCCTTCAGAACCCACTGTGCCAACCAGAGAGAGCTGCGCTATGATGATAATGCCACCTCCTCCTGAGTACCTGCCAGTGCCATTCACAGGCCAGGGCTTTTACCTCGTTAATCCTCTCAACAACCCCGGAAGGTCATGCTCCATTACCTTTGTGGAGCTAAGAAAATGAAGATTCCAGAAGATGATGAAATGTGTCCCCCATCTCCCAGCTGGAAAGAGGTAAAGCCAGGACTTCAGCCAGGGCTGTTCTCCCCTAGAGGCCTGTGCTGTTAACCTTCACATGTCTCCTTAGGAAGATCCTCTATTCTCCAGATGGAGAGGGTGATGGGGGCAGACGAGAAGGTCAGGAGGAGTTCACGGGGAGGAAACCCGGTGGTTGAGGCAGATAAGACAAGGTGTGGGATCACACCTTTGGGGTCAGAATCCCATCCCACCACTTAGTTGCTGTCCATGAGGCGTAGGTTTCATCTCTTCTCCTGTCCCTCGCGTTTGCAATGGGGTTTGGTGTCCCCACCTCACAGGGCTGTTGCGAGAGTTACATGGCACAATATGTGTGAAGGAGTTGCCCCCAGCTTGGCAGGGCAGGCACACAGCTTGTGCCATTCCCTCCTGCCTCGGAATGTTTTTTGTCTCAGAACATGGTCTTCCTTTACAGGATCGGAGCACCCTGCATATAAATGACAGCCAACATGGGATTTCTCTTGCTTTAGCAGAGAGAAAAATAGACTTCAATTACTCAGTGTGCATTTTCATTCAAAATGCTTGGTTGCTATAGCAAAGATCATCGACCCAGAACTCGGGCACACATGCTGGATGGCAGCTTCTCCTGGGGCACGACGACAGCTCTGGTATTGACAGACCCACTGGGGGCTGTTGTGGGCCAGGGCCAGAGCTAACCGAAGAGGCTCCATGGGCAGGCACATTCAGAGGCTGAATCAGGAAGGGAGCCCAAGGCACTGGTCTACAGAACCACTGCATTTCTCCAACCCAGCTGCGTGCCAGGGAATGGGCCCTAGATATCTGATCTTCCTGATGTCTCTACTGCCCCCAACATTTCCACTGGTGGCAGGGTAGTGATAGTGGCAGGAGGCAATCAAATGCCTTGGTAGATAGGGGTGGGTTCCTGGTGAAACCCCACCTTCAAACCAAAGGCAGTTTAAAGCCTGAAGGCCAAGCTACAAGTCTCAGATAAATCTACAGACTGGCTTGAGAACCTCTCTTCCCATTTGGGGCTCTTTCCTCTGATTGATCCCCACCTTTCACCTATTGTACATATACCTACCCTTCCCTAATTGGTTTTTTACACTGTCTTGCCCACCTTTGAATGTTGCCTTTGTTTTAGCCATTTTTGAATACTCACAAACCAATCAGTACACACTCTCCCTACTCTGAGCCCATAAAAAACTCTGGACCCAGCCATACTGGGAGAGAAACCACCCAACTTTGGGTGGGGTACTACCCTCATATCCCCTCTCCACTGAGAGCTGGCTCCTTGCTTAATAAAACTCATCTCCACCCTTCTCAACTTTTGATTGTCAGCATAATCTCATTCTTCTTGGACATGGGACAAGAACTAAGGACCCCACCAAATTTGGGTATCAAGAAGGCAGTAACACTAGCCCTCTGCCCCACCATCTTGGCAGCTGCCTCACATGACAGAAAGCACTGGCGGGGCTGGGCCAGCCCCAGAGCCACAGGCTGGAGCGGGGCAATGGAACTGGCAGAGTTGTTAATATACCCCCATTCATTGGGCTGCAGTGGGACTAAAAGAGCTATTAGCACCCTGTAACACTCCCTCTGGGGCTTCAGGGTCATGGGCTTCCCTGCTTGGGTGCCACTGCCGTTCGCTTGTCTGGATGCCAGAGTCCACCATGGGAGTTGCTCGCAACATGCCTGGTCTAGCCATAAGCCTTGTACAGGGCCTGCTCCTGTGCCAGTGCTGTCAGTGGCCAGACAGACCCCATACTCACTCGTCCATACACCCGCTCCTGCCAGGGGCTGAGAGTGCAGTCATGGTGGCTGTGGGATCTGTGCTAGAGTGCAAGCCATGTGTGGCCCAATGGGCCAACTGGGTGGGGCAACTCCTGTGGTGAGCCTGGTGCTGAGTGAGGCCCGGGCATGGGTGTTGCCAGCTGGAGGTCTCTGACTGGCAAAGTGGCTGAGAAAAATCCTGCGTCAGTAGGGGATAGGGAGGTTGGTTGCTGAACAGAGAGTAGATTTTTCCTTAAAAGGAAGAAGTCAAAAGATAATGGCTCATTCTTGTCTTTGACCTGTAGAGACTTGTAAACTAAAGAATAATTTTAACAACTGTATTAGCCTATTCTCACACTGCTGTGAAGAAATACCCAAGACTGGGTAATTTATGAAGAAAAGAGGTTTAATTGACTCACAGTTTTGCATGGCTAGAGAGGCCTCAGGAAACTTACAATCATGGCAGAAGGCACCTCTTCACAGGGCAGCAGGAGAGAGAAGTGCTAAGCAAAGGGGGAAAAGCCCCTTATAAAACCATCAGATCTCCACTTTGGGAGGCCGAGGCGGGTGGATCATGAGGTCAGGAGATCGAGACCATCCTGGCTAACATGGTGAAACCCCGTCTCTACTAAAAATACAAAAAATTAGCCGGGCGAGGTGGCAGGTGCCTGTAGTCCCAGCTACTCGGGAGGCTGAGGCAGGAATGGCGTGAACCTGGGAGGCGGAGCTTGCAGTGAGCCGAGATCACGCCACTGCACTCCAGCCTGGGCAACAGAGCGAGACTCCGTCTCAAAAACAACAAAACAAAAAAACCATCAGATCTCATGAGAACTCACTATCTCAAGAACAGCATAGGGATGACCATCCCCATGATTCAATTACCTCCTGCCACTTCCCTCCGATGACACATATGGGTTATGAGAACTGAAATTCAAGATGAGATTTGGGTGAGTACACAGCCAAACCTTAACAACATGAAGGTAAGCTCTTATAGAATGAAAAAAACACAGGATTCATACTTTAAAAATCACTGGTTAGGAATAAAACCACCAAATGACCATATTCATACATAATTTTTTTTTAGGAAAAGGAGCACAAAGCACAAAACCCAAAAAGCATAAAACAAAGATTTAGAAGATCAAACATCAATTTGGGTAATAAATAAGGTTGGGCTTAAAAATAATAACCTACATATATACTTATTGTCCATCCCCTAAAGTATCCACTCATCCATCCATCTATCCAGGAATCTGACCATCTATTTACCCATCAACCCACCCATCCATCCACCCATCCATTCATCGATGAATCTGTTCATCTGTCCACCCACCACCCTGTCATCCATCCATGCATCCATCCACTAACCCACCTAGCCATGAATGAATCTATCCATCCATCTATCCATCTATCCATCCATCCATTCTCCCATCCAGAAATCGCTCTCTCCTACCTATCCATTCATGTATCCATCCACCTATCATGCATGCATGCATCCATCCATCCATCCATCCATCCATCCATCCAATCATTACTTCATTAAACACTTCCCAAGCATCTGTTATGCCAAGTCCTGGGATTCAGAGATGGTTCTGCTGTGGTTTTCACCCTTGAATCTTTCAGAGCATACTTGGTAGATACCTATCTGTAAACAGAGATATTAGCAAAATCTAGTCAGTGTAGTGGGGGGTCCAATGGAGGGCATGTCTGCTGGAGAATCAGGAGGCTTCCCAGAAGAGGTGACTTATATAAGGTGGGACTTAAGAAATGATTGAATGCTGATCTGTGAGCAAAGGGGATGGGGAGGAGGGCCTCCTTTACCAGAGGGAACAGAATCCATGCACATTGTTGGCACAGAGTATGGCAGGAACTGATATGGGCAGGGACTAGCCAAAGACAAAACTGAAAAGGTTGAGGCTGAGAGACAGGTCCTGGGGTCACTGAGTTTCAGGCTGAATAGCTTGCACTTCATCTCATTGACAGTGGGGACCTGATCACATTTACCTTTTAGAAATCTCATTGGCTGGCTCATGCCTGTAATCCCAGCACTTTGGGAGGCCGAGGTGGGCAGATCATGAGGTCAGGAGATCGAGACCATCCTGGTTAACATGGTGAAACCTCGTCTCTACTAAAAATACAAAAAATTAGCCGGGCATGGTGGCGGGCGCCTGTAGTCCCATCTACTGGGGAGGCTGAGGCAGGAGAATGGTGTGAACCCAGGGGGTGGAGCTTGCAGTGAGCCGAGATCATGCCACTGCACTCCATGCACTCCAGCCTGGCAACAGAGGGAGACTCTGTCTCAAAACAAAACAAAACAAAAAAACCTCATTGGAATAGTGACAATGTGAAGGATGGACTGGGGGAGGCAAATCTGGAGTCTTGGAGCTAGACAGGAGGTGGCAGCAATCATCCAGATGAGAGATGGTGGGACCTGGGTCATGGTGTGGCAGTAAAGGTTTCAAATCCTCAGCATGTTGGGAAGACACACCTGGAAAAGCCTGGAAACTTATGGGTCAGGTAGTTTCTATGGAAACATCAGACGTACCAGGTTAGCATGGAGTAGATTAAAATTGCCTTGGGTTTTATAGGCATGAAGGTGGAGCTGGGTTGCCCTAAATGAATATTGCCAGTGAGACATGTGTCACCACTTTCCTCTGAGTGACACTTTGCTCAGAGAAGGCCATCGGGTCAGGGATGAGCAGAGAGGGAGCAGCCCTTTTCATTCTGAGGGCGGGATGGGAAGGCACTGAGTTCATTAAGGCTGTTTAGGTCAATTAGTCCAATGGTACAAATGACCTCAACTTCATCTGCAATGCAGCAGTTACTTGGCAGCAGAAATGTGTGACAAGGATTGAGAGCAGAAGCGTATCTAAATTCCAGCACAAGAGGATCCACTTTAAAGCACCTATTGCAAACTACTCATTTGATGAACGAAAAAAGTAGCATCAATGACACAATAATGATAATGGTGGTGACTTGATGATGATGGTGATGGATGAGGATGTGATAATGACATGATGATGATAATGATGACAATGATGATAATGGGATAATGATGGTGATGATGATGGATGATGATGGTTGATGGTGATGGTGATGGTAGTGATGGTGGTAGTGATGACGACAATGACAACAATCATGATGGTAATGACAATGATATGATGATTATGACAATGATGATAATGAGATAATGATGGCAATGATGATGGTGATGGCGATGACCACTAATATATTGTGGTCTATATTGTGCTTACTATTTGCTGGTCAATATTTTAAGCAAGTTATCTAAATTAACTCATTTAGTTCTCATAAAAGCTCTATGATGAGATATTATAATCTTCACTTTACATGTGGGGAACCTGAGGCATGGAGGATTGTTATGACTTGCCCAGCGTTAAGCAGCTCATCAGAGGTAGAGCAAAGGCTGGGTACCAGCATTTGCCTCATCTAGAAGTTTATATGATGAAGGCAGAAAACATTTTGGAAAACGTTATTAGCTCTCAAAAAGGAGTGAGAACTGGAGTTTTTCTTACCACCTGGTGATTCTGCAGAATTTTTTCCCTTGCTGTGAGCTGAGGCTGTATATTCTAGGCATTGTATGGAAGATAGGAGGGAGAGGGAGTGAGGATGGCAAGGGCTTAGAGAAGTTGCTCCAAACCACATGCACTCTGTGTGGTTTTAGGAGAAAAAAGGAGACTTTGGCTTGGTATAAAGAAACCTTAAACCCTCAGATCTGAGGTGAATGGCCTAGAGATGTAGTGAGCTTCCTAACTCTAGAGGTGTGCAAGTAGAGACTGATCATAGTTTAAGGGGTTGGGTTGGGTAACTTCTGTGGCTCCTTCAAACTTTTGTATTCTATTGCCCCCATTTCACAGATGTGGAAACTGGGACTCCATGAGGTGACTTGTCCATGCTGTGGGTCATGGCAGTAAGAGGCAGATTCCAGACCCAGGCCTCTTTCCATTCAGCCTCAGCTCAGAGCTGGGAGATGGAAACACTTTTTTCCAATCCCTTATGTTTCCATGTGGAGGGACATCCTTTGGTGTAACTCCTGGACCCAGATGGGGAACTGGGTGGTTGTTCTGCAAAACCAACCCATTGGATCCCAAGGGCCGGCTCAGTGTGACCTAACCCCTGCCAGGGTCTCAGGGACCAAGTGGTTCCTCAGGGAGGGGGTCTTCCAGGGAAATCCAGGCAGGTCATGGGGTAGAAAGGGGATAGCTTCAGAGCCGGATGCTGTGTGACCTTGGGAGACCAGTTGCCTGCTCTGAGCCTGCATTCCTCAACTATAAATCCAAGCCCTCACGAAGATGAAGGGAGGTGGAGGGGACAAGAGTTCTTTAAACTCTGGGCATGAGAACAAGCGTGTCTGATTAGGCCCTGACCACCACCCAGCTCTGTCTTCCACATGTGCACCCCACAGCCCAGCCACACTGACCAGCCACGGTTCTCACTGAACTCATTGCCTTCTTCCCTCAGCCTAGATGGCTGTTCCCTGCATTTTCATCCTCTCACCCACCTCCTCACATCTTCAAGCCTCATATTCTCAGGATTCCCATCTAGGCTTGTTCTCCTCCCAGCCTGAAAGACAGCAGTGTCCTGTCTCCCAGCCTGGAGTCATTACAGTCCTGACCACTATGTGGTTGCCCGCCATGCAGGCATCTGTTTCCCCAGGAAGACAGGGCTACATGTGGTGCTTATCCGTTCCCTGCACATGGAATATTTGTTGAATGAATAAATGATTGTTGCGAGATGGGTCTGCATTTCAGGAAGGTTGAGGAATTTCCCCCAAGGACTTTCTGCTCCCCCTGAGGCTCCCTGGCCCCCTAGCACATCTTAGGCTGGGAGTAAGAGGGTCCTTACTTCTCCTTCCTTAGAGCACCCTGTCTCCTTGCTCAGACCAGGCACCTGCCCGGGGGGCCCTGCTTCCCTCCCACCGGCTGCCAGTCCTGCCCCTCCATTTTCAGTTGCAGTCATTTATCCTTCACATTTCCTGGCTCCTCTGTTCATCTAAACAGCTGGTGCTATTTGTTCTGGGTGATTTCCCTTATTTATTGCCACATTTTCGGGAGGCACATAACTCTGTCTTCTAACCATTTTACTGCAGCCTCTTTAAATTGAAACAATTGATCAGGCCTTTGCTTTTCCTCTTTTGTTCCAGTCCCTCCTCCCCAGCTGCCCTCACCCCTTCTCTTTCAAGCAGCAATTAAATTTAAATCTATTTTCTCTAAAGAAAAGAATTCATCATGGTCCCAGGCCGAGGAGCACCCCAGAGTCCAGGGAACATCTCTGGACGTGCAGGGTAGACGGGGGGCAGCTGACTCTGCTCTTTTGGGGTGCGAGACAAATTCCGAGGACTGCAGGGAGAGTGGCCAGCGTCTCGCTGGCATCACCGTGTGGAGTGCAATTACAGCAGGGCTGTGGGTCAGGGCAGGACGCACAGGTGGCTCACTGGCCTTTAGCGATGATGTTAAGGCCGTTGTCCACAGGGAGCCTCAGGGGCCCCTGTGAACATTTCCTCGGGCATCTGAGTTCCAGGCCAGGCATGAACGGATGGAGGGAATGGGCTTCTCATGGATGTGACAACTGAGAGTCATGTTCCTCCTTATCTCTCCCAGTTTTGTTTTAGCTACAAGGAAGCCAAGGGTCAAATGAACAGTTGGAATCTAAGAACGAATGGTGACCTCATTCACATCCGACCCCGTGGATGGGGTCAGGTTGTGTGTTACACACTCGTAGCATCGGAGCTCTTGTACTGCAGGTCCCATCCCAAGTGCAGGCATAAAGGGGTGGCTGATTGGTCACTGCTTAGTGGACCTGAAGGCTGCAAGTTCCTGCCTCATCTACTGAAGCCCAGTGAGCTGGTGAACACCTTGTCACTTGTGCGTTTAAAACAAGCTGCGACATTGTTGGCCTGCTTAAATCTCCTAGGAGTTGGGGATGCTGTGAATACACTTGCAACATCATTTTCTGTGGCCAGGGTGAAAGGTTCCTGAGAGGTGAGATCTCAGGAATACAATGACAGGACTGAAAGCTGAGCAGGCAGGAGAACCCAGGGTCAGGTCCCAGCAGGTGGGGGTCCCAGCCAAAGTCTGGGTGTCTTCTGCTAGGAAGGTGTCCCTGCTCCAGCCGCTGCAGGTGCTAGCCTCCAGGCCCCTCTGAAGGAACCTCACCTGATCCTCCTGGGGCATTTAGGAGGAAGGAGATGTTGACTCCTGTTCGCACAGATTTACATCAGAGGCAGACAAGGCCCTGAAATATTTACTTTGTCCTTTGCAGAGCAGAGGATGGGAGAAAATTCTTCATAAGGACACAAGAGCAGAGTCCACCTTCATGCCTGACCCTGCAGTGGAGAAAACCCCTCCTCTCAGTGCCCACTCCCGGCTCCTCATGCACCCCCCAGACACCAGCCCCCCACTGCAGATGGTCCTTCCGTCACTCAGATGGGGGCCTCATGTCTGACTAGCACCCCTGATGGTCCCAGGAGGCTGCCCTTTCCCTAGAGCCCGGCTGCAGCCCTGGTGGGTAGGAGGGAAATTAGCAGCAAAAGACGGGTCCCTTGTAATTTTTAAGTAGAAATGAGATTTCTACGCGTTGCCAGACTGGTTTGGAACTCCTGAGCTGAAGCAATCACCCGCCTCTGCTCTCCAACGTGCTGGAATCACAGGCATGAGCCACCGTACCTGACAGGGTTGTCTTTTTATTATTGGCTTATGGTAGTTATTTAGATATTGTGTTTTTGAGTTCTTTGTCCGATATTTGTATTGTGAATATTTTCTCTTTATCTGTGAATTGCTTTCATTTTATGGTGGTTTTGATGAGCAGGAGTTTTAAATTTTGATGAAGTGAAATATTTTTCTTGTATTATTATTTCTTTGTGACTTCCCTAAGAAATACTTTCTTACCCCAAGATGGTGAAGATGTTTTCTCATGTTTCCTTTCAGAAGATTCGTGGTTGCACGTGATACACCTTGAATTAATATTTGTGTGTGTTGTGAGGTAGGGAACAAAATGTATTTTTCCCCGTACATTTAGCTGGTGTTCCACTATCATTTGCTGAAAAAGCTTGCCTTTTCCTATTGAATTGCCCTGGTGCCTCAGTTGACTATTTAGGTGTGGATCTATTTCTGGACTCTATCCTATTTCATTGATCTACTTGTCTATCTTTGCACTAACACAACCTATTCTTAATTGTTGAAGTTTTACAGTAAATCTTGAAATTGGAAAGTGTCCTCCAATTTTATTCTTTTTTCAGATTTTCTCGGATGTTCTAGACCCTTTACATTTCTAGATTAATTTTAGAATAAGCTTTTCAATTTCTACAGAAAGCCAACTAGAATTTTGATTGAGGTTGAGTAGATGCTATAGATCAGTAAAGAGAATCAATATCTTGACACGATTGCATTTTCCAATCTATGAATATGGCAGGTCTCTTCATGCATTAAAAAATTAATTTCTCCCAACCTTTCTGGTTTATACCCTAGTGATCTTACACATTTAAACATTAAATGTATTCTTAGGCATGGAATGTTTTTGGATTCTGTTACAAATTGTATTTAATTTTTTAATTTTTCAATTATTTCTTACTAGTACAGATAAATTAGTTTTTGTATATTGACTTCATATTCTGGTTTTGCTAAATTCACCTGTTAATTTTAATAGTTTCCTTTTTCTTAGGATTTTCCATTTGCACAGTCATGTCTGCCCACAAAGACTCTTTCACTTCTTTGTTTTCAATCTTTTTGCCTTTTGTTTCCTTTTCTGATCTTACTGCACAAGCTAGGGTACCTCTGTTAATGTGGAGTAGAAGCAGTGAAAACACATTTTGCCTTTTTCTTAATTACAGAGTGAAAGCATTCAATATTTCATCAAGTATGATGTTAGCTATTGGGTTTTTTTTGCAGATAATCTATTAGATTAAGAAAACTTCCTCTATTCCTAGTTCACTGAGAGTTTTTCTTTTTAAAACCTTGAATGGGTATTGAATTTTATCAAATTCTTTCTCTGTATCTATTGAGATGATAGTTTTTTTTCCTCCTTATTCTGTTGATTTGGTGAATTATATTGAGTTTTAAATATTAAGCCAACCTTGCACCTTGCACCCGGGATAAATCTTACTTATTTATAATATGTTAAAACATGAACACACACACACACACACACACACACACACACACACACACACACACAGAGGTTTTGACTTGCTAATACTTTGTTCAAAATTTTTGCATCTATGATTTAACAAGAACTTTGTCTATAATATAATTTTATTTTAATTTTTATATCATCTGACAATCTATTGCTAATTGGATTGTTCTATTTAAATTTAAATAAATTACTGATAAATTTGGGTTTACATCTACTTTCTTATTATTTGTTTTCTATCTGTTACATCTCTTCTCTGTTTAGTGCTTTCTCATGGAATAGCGGAGTATTTTCTAGTATCCCATTTTCTGTCCTTTCTTAGCCTTTTAGTCTCTCTTTTCTTTAAAGGGGTTGCTCTAGGTATTACAGCATGCACCCTTAAAAGATCGCAGTGGACCTTGCATTAATATTATACAATTTCAGGTATAAGAACATTACAACAGTATAATTTCCTTTAACCCCTTATGCTTTTTGTGCTATTGTTGCCATATATTTTATTTATTCCAGTGTTATAAGCTTCATAGTTTGATAATATTGTTGCTTCAAACATTCAATAAACTGTTGAAGGAAATTCTGAATTAGTCTTTTATATATATATATATATATATATATACCATTTCTGATTTTTTTCATTTTTCCCTGCAGATCTGGGTTTTTAATTATTGATGAAATTCCTTTAGTATTTTATGTAGTGTGGGTTTGCTGGCAATTTATTATATCAGCTTTTCTTTGTCTAATTATGTCTTTATTTTGCCTTCAATTTTTAAAAGTTGTTTCTGCTGGACATAGAATTTTAGGTTGACAGTTATTTTTTTTTCTTTCAGCACTTTAAAAAGGTCATTGATTGTCTTCTGACTTCCATTGTTTTTGATGAAAAGTCAGCCATTATTCTTTGTGTCCTTTCACTAAAACTAATGTCTTTCTCTCTCTTTTATCTTGGCCTGCTTTTAAGATTTTTCTTTTTCTTTTCTTCCTTTTTTTTTTTCTTTTTTGAGACAGCATCTCACTCTGTTACCCAGGCTAGAGTGCAGTGGTGCAATCTCAGCTCACTGCAACTTCTACCTGCCAGGTTCAAGTGATTCTCATGCCTCAGCCTCTGAGTAGCTGGGATTGCGGGCGTGTGCCACCATGTCCAGCTGATTTTTGTCTTTTTAGTAGAGATGGGGCTTCACCATGTTGGCCAGGCTGGTCTCGAACTTCTGGCCTCAAGTGATCTGCCCACCTCAGTCTCCCAAAGTGCTGGGATTACAGGCGTGAGCCACCACACCTGGCCAAGATTTTTCTACTTATCTTTGTTTTTCAACAATTTGACTAGGATTTGCTAAGTGTGATTTTATTTAGATTTACTCTGTTGGGGTTTACTAAAAATTTTGGATATGTTGATTAGATCTGTGTTCAACCCATTCAATACATTATCCACTTCATGAATAATATTTTTTAGTTTTATAGTTTTTTATTTTGTAGAGCTTTCATTCTTGCTGCTAAAATTTCCTCCTTGTTAGCTCATTCAGACCCTATTTTTCTCTAAATTAGTTAAAAAATTTATAATAAAAATGTAACGTTGTGTGCTAATTTCATCTGGGTCAAATGTCTCTGCCTCTATTAACTGTCTTATTTTCTTAATTATTGGTCATATTTTCAACCAAGAGTCCAACTGAGCTGGGAATGGGCTGTTGCTTTCATTCATTTTAGTTCCTCTCTGATTCAAAAGTATTGAGGGTGAGGTTAGGTCTTCTGATACCCCCAGGCCCAGACCCTGGGAGACGATGACAATATCTCTTTGCCCTCAACTCCAACCTCCAAGTTCTCTTGCAACCTACATGGAGGGCCTGGCCTTATTTTTGCGGTCTTATCAGGAGTCGAGTTGATTGATTCAGTTACAGCTTTGGCTAATTGCAGTTCATCTGTGAATTCAATTGTTCTGAGAATGAAGTCAAACATCTCCCACACTGCCCCCATTCCCAGGAGGGTCCTGGAATCTGGAATCTAAACATCGCGAGACTACAAGAGCTCTCTCTGCTTTCTGGCCTCACCTCTCTTTGCCTCTTACTTAGACAATTCTACTATAATCTCGGGCAATTCTGAGTAATAGGGATTATTTGTATTTTACAGGCTCTTTCAAATTCCAGTCTGTCATTTAAGCCTACAGTGCTAAAATGTTCGGCTGGTTTCTCCTTGAGCTTGTAGCCTCTTTGCCTGGGCCAGGCTCATGCCTCCGCCCAGCCTGCTCCCAGCCTTGGTAACCACCCCAGATGTGTTGGCAGACATTGGTCTCTGCTCACCTATGAAGGCCTTGTATTTATTTGAAATTTGGTTCATTTAGACTTCTTTGCATTTACAGCTCTTTGAAGGCTTAATGTTATGATTTTGTTGTCTATATGGTGTTTTCTTGCTGTCATGGTGGAGTAATGATCTTTATCTTCCATATCCGCACTAGAAGCAGAACTCTGCTGCAAACATAGTTTCTGGTGTATTGCTGAAAAATGGGAGACATCACTAAAGGGAAAATTAGGATAAAGAAACCTCCTAAGCATTTATGGAGCTTCAGTATGAGCCCTAAGTGTGTGGAGAACATTTGCCCCAAGAGCTGCCATTTGAAGGGTGGGGCTTGAGTCCCCAGCAAGGTGAAGGAGTTGAACCCAACCCTTCCTCAGCAGCCTGAGGCCTTGGGGGGATATTGTGATCCTAGGTCAGAGTCAACCCCAGCGTACTGGAAGAAGAAAAGCAAATCCTTCTTGGAGGAATGCACCCTCAATCTAAGCCTTCAGGACACCCACAGATTAAGATCAACAGAATATGAGCTCATAATGAAGATTTTACCAACACGCCAGGAAACAAACTGCCATGAGAGAGAGAGAGAGAGAGAGTCAGCAAAAATAACAAGTGCAGATTTAGACCCTGAAGGAGTTCATGTACTGGAGTTGTCAGATACAGAATGCAAAATGCAGATGCATAAAATATTTTAGAAGCTGGAATCTTCCCATGGGGGAAACCCCCTGACTGAAGGGATTCTGCATAGGCAGGAGTGACTGTGGTCCTAGGTGACCTGGAAGATTCCAAGGAGGCTACCTAGGGAGGAGGTTACCTAGGAAGAAGGTTCTAGGAGGTTACTTAGGGAAACTAAGGGAAGAGATTACCTAAGAAATTATCTAGGGAGGAGGTTACCTAGGAAGAAGGTTCCAGGAGGTTACTTAGGGAGGAGGTTACCTAGAGAAGACATTACCTAAGACATTATCTAGGTAGCAGGGTACCTGGGAGGAGGTACCTAGGAGGAGCTTACCTAGGGAGGGGTTACGCAGGAGGAGGTTACCTAGGGAGAAAGCTAGGGGAGACCTCCCCAGATTCCCCCAGCAGGTGTCTCCAGTCCTCAGGTAAGCTGGAAGGGTCACGTAAAGACCATCCAGTCCAAACATTCAATTTTACTCATCAGGAGACTGAGGCTTGAGAGAGGTGAAGGACCTACTCAAGGCCCACTCCTCACTGTGGTGGGACCCAAACAGTGCTCGCCTGACTTCCAAGGGCCCATGGATTTCCCAGGGCTGGGAGGCCCTGAAGCCCTGTGATCAGGCCTGGGGACGCAGAGGTCAAGCAGGTCCATGTGGAGTGTGAAGGCGGGCAGTGTTCCAGGACAGGAGCTGTCAGAAATGTAGAGTGCTGCTGAGCTCCCAGAGAAACCCTCGTTAGAAATGGAGGCCTCCCATGGCTTTCTACTGGGTTCCATGGGAACCCAGGCTGTCCCAAGGCTTGTGGGTCCCGTGGGATCTGGCCCCCGCCCACGTCTCCAGCGAGTCCTCCTAGGGGCCCAGTGCTGGGCAGATTCACTTCCTTTGAGGTTGTTAGACCTGTTTCGTTTTCAGATACGAACACGTACAACAATGGCCAAGCCACAGCTTCAGCAAAGTCATTGCAAATACTTGCCACCGATGTTTTGTGGGGCACGGAAGGGAGCTGGGGATCCTCAAACCCCAGAGAACTAAAGACATTTCCCAGGAGAAGGGAGGTCAGCATGGGGTGGAGTGTGGGAAACTTGGCTCTGCCGTTTTTACCAGCGTCATCTTCGGCAAGTCAGGTCATCTCCATGAGCTTGGTTTCTCCATCGAGTGGAATAATGAGGCCTTTTGCACTGTTCTGAATTAGAAGTAAGGTCACTAAAGCAGCTTGCACAATCTCAGGCCCTGATATTGTCATTTCAGCCATCGTAATGATAATAACACTATTTTATTCTATTGTTTTATTTGATGCTCACAGCTTCTGTGAGGGAGCACAGGTGAATCTTGATGGCTTCTACTTTACAGATGAGAAGTCTGAGACACAGAGAAGAGTTTAGTGTGCAAATCGTGCCAAGAAAGGGCTGTGACTGACTACAAAGACATGCAGCCAACCTGGGGCAGAAGCTAACTGCTAACTGGAGACCTGGAGTCCCTGGGTCCTGGTGCTGCCTCTCTCCTCCAGAGGTGCTGTGTGTGTGTGAGTGTGTGTGTGTGGTGTGTCCTGAGTCAGCCATGACGTAGGACCTTGCGTTCTGGGAGGCAGCACCAGGGCACAAGTCAGTCCTAGCACCCAAGTGATGGGGTTGTCTTCTAAGCCACACCTACAGGAAGAACCCCAGAGGTGGCACTGGAAGGATCTTGTCTCTGTGGCCAAACTCAGCCCTGGTTTTGTTGGGACTCAGTGATCCATTTAGGACAGATGGTGTCATGGCCAGCTAAGGTGGCCGTCATTGCATGAGAATGTGACCAAGACAACACCATCAGGAGAAAGAGCTTTTCCTGAACAGTAAGAGTAGATGTGCGGCTGAGTGCCTGCTTAGGAGGGGACTGGCTGGTCAACCTCCTGCAGCGCCTGTCAATGGTAAAAGGGGAAGGCTGCTCAGACACAGCTGATAGGAGGCCTGAACCTGGCCGTGGGGGAGAAGAACTTGGAAAAGCAGGACTCAGGGCAGGGAGCACTTTCTCCTCCTCTGCACCAGCCCCGAGTCTGATTTATTTCTGCAGAATTGCGTTCGAGGGATGAGCTGTACCAAATGAACAAGCAGCGGGTGCGCTGAGATTCGGGGCCATCCTGGACTTCCAAATGGCCTGTACTCTGAATAGACCTTTTGTTCGGTGTGGCAGTAATGAAGGAGGGGAATTGGCAGCAGATGCCCAGAAAGGACTGTGACTAAGTGTCCATTATAAGTGGAGCAGTTTAATAAAAAAATCCATGTAATTTATTTGAATAAAAATGTGTGTTCTTTCACAAGCCCATTCTCTCCCCAGTCTTTCCATATTAATAGATCATTAATACTCCATGAATGGGTAATCATCTTCTTGGAAAACAAATGCAAGGGCATAAAAGGAAAATTATGGTCGTTTAAACTTAAAAAAAAGGATTGTTGGGGGAAGGAAGAGCTGTGTTCACAAAAACAGCCAGCTCCTGTCGCCGGCTTTGGGAGTGGGAAGGTCTGCGAAGCTGCACCAGGGGACTCATGGTGGACAGAACCTGAGTACTCACTGCACACCCCGGCCTGCGGAGGGTGCCCTAGGTCCACTGTAGCAGGGGGCTGCCCGCACAGGGCTTGATACAAGGTCAGCTGTCCTGAGCAGGTCTCACCAGGGCAGGTCCAGGTGAGCAGGTCCAGGAGAGCAGGTCTGGGTGAGCAGGTCCGGGTGAGCAGACACGGGTGAGCAGGTCTGGGTGAGCAGGTTCAACAGGAGGGAACCCCGGGACGGGTTGTATCACCACAGACCAAATATCTGGAGGGTGTCTAGCGGAACCTGCACTTTTTGGGATTCCCTTGTTGCAGCTGCACCTGGGCCCTGCTGCTCACGCTCTGTCAGTCAAAATGGCCTCCTTTTGGCTTTGGAACCACACAGTGGGAGAGGACCCAACCTTGGGCCTGATGCCCTGCCCACCTCTTGCTGGAAGACTTCCTTGAATCTGACCCTTTTGAACAATTCAGCAACTTCAGATGAGACTTCCTCCTTTTGAGTCTCCATTTCCTCATCTGTAAACTAAGGTGGTTGGACTGTGCGATACATTTGTTCATTGTTCATTCACTCACTGATTCCACAATCACAACAGACTGTGAGGTGAGCAGCAGGCTCCGCTCTTGTGTGGCTTCTCTGTAGTTGTAACTGTCATGAGAGAATGGATAATATTTGCGGTGAGGGAGAAAATGGGAAATCCAGCCTTTTGACGGCTATTTGGAATGGCAGGTGTTTGTAGTTCCAGCCACATGTCGTGAGCCTCCCATGAGCTCTGCATTTTGACAAAGAAATGGTTTCTTGAGCATTTGTCTCCACTGCCTGCATCTTGAGCTGAGCCATTGATATGGGTAGGCTTCGTGTCCCCACTCAAATCTCATCTTGAATTGTAATCCCCATAATCCCCACGTGTCAAGGGAGAGACCAGGTGGAGGTAACTGAATCACGAGGGTGTTTTCCCCCATGCTGTTCTCCTGATAGTGAGTGAGTTCTCAGAGACCTGATGGTTTTATAAGGGCTCTTCTGGCTTCACTTAGCACTTCTCCTTCCTGCCGCCTTGTGAAGAAGGTACCTGCTTCCCCTTTGCCTACTGCCATGAGTGTAAGTTTCCTGAGGCCTCCCCAGTCATGCTGAACTGTGAGTCGATTAAACCTCTTTCCTTTATGAGTTACCCAGTCTCGGACAGTTCTTTATCGAAATATGGAAGTGGATGAATACAGCCATCAAGGTCCAGTGCAGGGAGCATCCACCACTTCATGAGCATGCTGTGCACACTGAGTCTACTTCTTTCTCCAGCATTTTTTTTTGAGCATCTCCGTGTGCCAGGTAGAGGCATGAGGCTCCAAGATGAGTAAAGGCATGAGCTCCAGCTATGGGTGTGGGTCTGTCTGCTTTGCTCATAGTGTATCTTCAGCACTGAGGACAGAGCCTGGTGGCTGCTGGGTGTTGAAGAAACATCAGGAGTGAATGAATGAGAGTCTGTCTCTGCCCTCTAGACCTTCGTAGTACAGAGGAGGAGCCAGAGAAAGTCAATGGCCACAGAACACGTGCTGCAATGGGCTGAGGCCCTATGCCTGGGTCTCAGCTCAAGTCTTCCCTCCTCTCCTCTCTTCTCCCCTCCCTGCCTCTATTTCCCCTCTCCTCCTCCTATTTCTCTCCCCCTCCTATTTCTCTCCCTCTGCTTCTCTCCTTTTCTTCCCTCCTATTCCCTCTTCTTCCTTATCATTACCCCTTCCCTTCTCCTCCCTTTCCTCCCCTCCCTCTCTCCTCTCCCTTCTTCTCCCCCATTTCCCTTCCCTCTTCACCTCTGCCCTCTCCTCTCTCCTCCCCTTTGACTCTCCCCCTCAGTCCTTCCTTGAGGATCCCGCTGGATGTAGCCACGTGCCCCACATGTCCCTCTGCATGCTCACATCCCTTTGTGTGTCTGTCCCCCAGGGTGGAGACTCCCTGGGGGCAGATTCCATAGCTAGTTGTTTTCCTTGACCCAGCACACAGCACGGAGTCAGAATGTCTGCTATACCAAAGACGTGTCTGGGGAAGCAGGTGGCCAGAGGGCAGAGAGGGCTTCCTGGAGGAGGGGGCACGCACGTGGCCCTGGGTTATCCCACACTACAAGCTGGGGTCAACGGTAGCATTTCAGGCTGCAGCAGCCTCTCCAGGTTGAGCACAGGATGGTCGGAGCAAGTGGCAGTGGCCAGCTGCCTGAATTTGTGGCTGTGACTATTTGTGCAGTCTGGATACACAAATCGATTTGGGTCTGACCTCGGCTGCCGAGGCATCCGTTATGGACTGGCCCTCCCTGTCTGAAATGTCGTCTTCTCTTAAAACATCCTCCAAGCCTCTGTCCCCATGTCATCCTCCAAGAACAAGGATGTCAGCATTTACTCAGAGAAACTGAGGTGCAGAGAGATGCATCAGCAGCTGGGAAGGAGCCATCTGTGGGGAGAGGAGCCCTCCTCTCTGGCAGTGGAATACAAGGTGGGGCTGGAGGGTGAACCTAGCTCTGCTATTCCCCAGCCAGTGTGGGGCCTGAGCCATTCCTTATGCTCACTGTGACTCAGTTTTCTCATGTATAAAATGGGGAGATAGGGCTTAATTTATAGGGTTATTTTGGGGATTAGAGTTTGGTTAACACAGGCAAAGTGCTTAAAATAGCCCTGTGAGGTGGTCGGTGCTCCACACAGGCTGGTCCTCCATGAGCCATCCTTTCTATAGATGCGAGCAGTGGCTCCAGTCTAGGCACTAGGCAATTCACATATGTTGGTCTTTAATTTACAACGTCCTAGGCTTCCCGTGGAGTATTAATAGCTTCATTTTGCAGAAGAGGAACAACTGAGGCTCAAATACAGCCAGGAAGCCGTCAAACAAGGATTCAAAAGTAACCAAACGCATGTTCTGACTTCATTTTAGACATCAGGCCGCCTCACAACAGAGACACGGCTGACGTGTTCTTGGCTACAAAGGCACCTGTAGTCTAGCCCTGGAACCACAGCACAAGAACTTCAAATTCGTAGGTTCTGGAGGGAGGTTCTGGAGGGAGAGCTCAGTTTCCCCTGGGTGTGGAGACAAGCATCCCAGGGGGCACATGGACTTGGATCCCCAAGGAGTACAGTGACACCATCTCCACACTCTGGGACACCATCTTTCAGAAGCTCTCTGGGGTGCACGGCCCCTCATCCTCGCACTGCCCTGCTTAAATTCTCTCCTTGAGTTTCTTTTTCTTTCTCTGAAGCGAAGGGGGAGAAACTTTCAGATGGGCATTTTCAGAGCCCCTTTCAGAGGTGAAGAGAAGATAAGACATGTAGGACAAGTGTTTCTGAAAAACTCATTTGTCCAGGCAGCTTGGGCACGGATGTGTGGTCTTAGGAGAGCCTCCCCCGGAGGCCTCTGTAGCTCTAGGCTGGACTCACTGCATCACTGCATCACTGCCTCACTGCCGCCAGTGCCGAGCTCCATGCCACCCGGGCATGGATTGAGTCTGCAGCTGGTCCTGGGCTCCCTGTAGCAGGGGCAAGACCCGGTCAGCTTCAGCCAGAGGCAGAGAAAACAGGAGACATTGCTGGGCTGCTGGAACCCTCCACTAGGGCTGTGTGACCTCTGGTGAGTGACTTAGCCTCTCTGTGCCTCAGTTACCTTGTCTGCACAGTGGGGGACTACAGTGCTGTCCTCACAAGCTCTCGGAAACATTAAGTGACATATTTATGTGGAGCCCTTAGAACAATGCCTGCACTCGGTGAGTTCTGGGGTAAATGTCACCCACTCTGCAGTCCCCTGGGGCCGCCATAACAAAGTGTCACAAACTGGGTCTTGAAACATGAGTTGACTCTGTCATTGCTCTGGAGGCCGGAAGGCTGCAATGGAGGTGTGTGCAGGGCCTTGCCTCCTCCAAAGGTCCTGTCATTCAGGGCCTCAGGGGTAGAGGGAGGCTAGAGGCCAAGCCCCTGTCCTGGAGGTGGGGAAATCTGTCATCCCAGGAGACACCCTAAGTTCTCACCAGCTCCTCACCCCATGGGCAAGAAATGTGGCTTCAAGATGGGCATGACGGGCTGTGGCCTGCAGTTTGGAGGGAGCCCTGGAGGAACCTGCTGCTGTGACACCTCCCAGGAAGGCAGATCTGGAAGGGAGGCTGAGGGTCTTCTTAGAGCTGACCCCATCTTGGCGAGTGCCGTCTTGAGCATCTGTGCTCCTAGACATTGCTGGCAGGTCCTTTCAGCCTGCACTCCAGGATGGGCAGGAGGCCTAGGGGAAGCCCTCTGGGTCCAAGGCTAGGAGGACCCTGCTTGGAACTCCCATGGCCCCTACCCTCAGCCATCCCTGCCTGGCCCACTGTGTAACTGTGCCTGTGTCCCCCTCTGCCTGTCTCATACATGGACACGCCCACAGGGCAGGGCCATGACTGTCTCCTCTGGGGCTTGGCCCAGCCCCTGGGAGTGTTTGCTGTGCCGTGGGTGGTCCCTGAGCCTGTGCTTGTGTTGCACAAAGTAAGGAACACACCCCACCCTGCCTGTGGGAGCCCCACACTCAGATGGGACAACGGACATGGGAATGGGATGGAAAGGTAGGACCAAGGGCTGCTGGAGCACAGAGGTGGGTGTGGAGTCAGGAGCCTTCCAGGGCCCCTGAGCTGAGTTTTTAGGGCAGCATCCTAGAACCAGGAAGGAAGAGGGAGGGCTCCCAGCTGAGGGAGCAGCCTGTGAGAAGGCCTGGGGGTAATGACAGCAAGGTGCATTCTGGAGACCAAGCAGTGCCTCTGCTGCTGCTTCAGTAAAAGTTGCTGTCTAACACCACCATCTTACCCTTAAATTCTTTCCTGGGCAAAACCAAGACCCCTCCCAGGCTAAGCCCCAATCTTGGGACTCACCCATACATTGATACATATGCTCCACACTATGGCAGGATTTACATACGTTGATCTTTTTTTTTTTTATTGTTATACTTTAAGTTCTAGGGTACATGTGCACAATGTGCAGGTTTTTACGTATGTATACATGTGCCATGTTGGTATGCTGCACCCATCAACTCGTCAGCACCCATGAACTCATCATTTACATCAGGTATAACTCCCAATGCAATCCCTCCCCTCCCCATGATAGGCCCCGGTGTGTGATGTTCCCCTTCCCAAGTCCAAGTGATCTCATTGTTCAATTCCCACTTATGAGTAACAACATGCAGTATTTGGTTTTCTGTCTTGTGATAGTTTGCTGAGAATGATGGTT
>NW_012102699.1:0-10463 GCF_000951045.1 Mandrillus leucophaeus
CATACATATAATACATATAACATTTGTTATATGTATTACAATGTTATATATTATAAATACATAAAATATATTTTATAATGTCATATAACCTATATAACATAGAACAATCTATTTTATATAATCAAGTATGTATTTCACATAATATATTGAATCTATAAAATGTTTAAGAACACTAAGATTTTATTAAAGAAATGCATAAAAGGGAAATACAAATGTAAACAAATATCACAAAAGGTTATTCTATTTATCAAAAAATAAAAATTGCAGCAATAATGAGTAACTTTTTTTTTTTTGAGAGACAGAGTCTCACTCTGTCACCCAGGCTGGAGTGCAATGGCATGGTCTCAGCTCACTGCAACCTCCTCCTCCCAGGTTCAAGTGATTCTCCCACCTCAGCCTCCCGAGTAGCTGGGACTACAGGCACGTGCCACCGCACCTGGCTAATTTTTGTATTTTTAGTAGAGATGGGGTTTCACCATGTTGACCAGGCTGGTCTCCAACTCCTGACCTCGTATTCTGCCTACCTCAGCCTCCCAAAGTGCTGGGATTACAGCCATGAGTAACATTCTACACCTACTAAACAATTTTTTAACAAACATAATGCTGGGCTCATGTAGGAAACATATATTCTAAAACATTGTTAAACACTATGCAAATTATAAAAGAATTTTATGAAAGTGTTTGAAAAATACATATCAAAACTTTGGAATATTTTACATCAGTTGAACTCAATAACCCATAGCTGAGAATCTCCTGCTATTAAAAACATCAAAAACATTGTATAGTGATGTTCCTCACCTTTGAAGCAGATACTGTTGGCTACCTACCTAGCCTCCCATGATGGATAATTTCATTGGTCAACTTGACTGCCCCACAATATGCCTAGATATTTGGTCTAATATTTTGGGTGTTTCTGTGAAGACATTTTGGATGAAATTAACATTTAAATTGGCTTAAATGATGGTAAAAGATGCTTTCTCTTAACTTCGGATACAAATATCCCCACTTCTATTATTTATTTACTTTTTCACTTACTTATAAAGGCCAAAAATATATAATTACCTAAACCAGATGGGACTAGTAAAGCAAACTATTATATATCAACTCAGTGGGAGATTATCCAGGCGTTATAAAAGCTCAATACTAAAACCATGCAACAGCATGGCAAAAAAGTCTCTCGAGTAAAGGATGTTTATAAAATAATGCTAAATCTTGCTCAATAAAATTTAAATAGAAGAAAGTTATGAATGCACATGCAAGCATAATGTTAAGTGTGAAAAGAATTACATAGCGTTATTAACTTTATAATACAGTTTAAATACATTTTTTAAAATATGCAACCATATCAAATAGAGACTTCTGTGCCATTAAAGCACAATATGATTCAGACACACACCAAATGCATATTAGGTGTTGCCTTTGTGTAGAGTGTGAAAGAATTGGATCAGGGTAAGAGACATAGAAAAATGTGTCTACTGTTTATTTCTTTAAAAGTGAACAAGTTTTCGTTGATACATAATATTTGTACATCTTTATGAGGTATATGTGATTTTTGTTACATGCTTGGAATGTGAAATGATCAAGTCAGGGTAGTTAGGACATCTATCACCTTGGCTATTTATCATTTCTAGGTTTGGGAACATTTCGACCTTTTTTCTAGCTATTTTGAATCATACAATACATCATTGTTAACTGTAGTCGCCCTACTCTGTTATCAAACATTAGAACTTATCCTTCTATCTAAGACTATGTTTGTATCTATTAACCAATTCTCTTCACCCCCACACCACATATACCCTTTCCAGCCTCTGATACCTATCACTCCACTCTCTACTTCAGGGATGTAAACTTTTTTAGCTTCCACATCAGTGAGAATATGCAATCTTTCTCTTTCCGTGCCTACCTTATTTAACATAATGACCTCTAGTTCTACCTATGTTGCCGAAAATGACATAATTTTAATTTTTTATGGCCAAATAGTATTCCATTGTATATATACCACATTTTCTTTATCTGTTCCTCCACTGAGGGACACAGGTTGATTCTGTATCTTTCCTAGTGTGAACAGTGCTGCAATAAACATGGAGTGCAGGTATCCCTTTAATATAGTGACTTCTTTTCCTTTAGACAAATACCCAGTAGTAGATTCCTGGATCATATGGTAGTTCTATTTTTAATTTTTGGCGGAGCATACATACTGTTTTCCATAGTAGCTATACTAATTTTATATTACCACCAAAAATTTGTAGGAGATCTCTTTTCTCCACATTCTCATCAGCATCTGCTATTTTTTATCTTTTTAATAATAGCCATTCTAACTGGGGTAAAGTGATATCCCATTGCGGTTCTGATTTGGATTTCCATAATGATTCGTGATTTGGGCATTTTTCATATAACTCTTGGCCATTTGGAAGTCTTCTTTTGAGAAATACCTATTCAGGTCCTTTGTCCGCTTTTCAACGTGATTGTTTTTATTGTTGAGTTTCTTATATATTCTGAATAACAGTCCTTTGTAAGATGAATAGTTTGTGAATATTTTCTGCCATTCATCAGGCTGTGTCTTTACTCTGTAGTTTACTTTGTGGTACAGAAGCTCTTCAGTTTAATATAGTTATATTTGTCTATTTTTGTTTTTGTGGCCTGTGCTTTTGAGGTCTTAGTCATAAAATCTTTGCCTAGACCAATGTACTGATGCATTTCCTCTATGTTTTCTTCTAATAGTTTTATATTTTCAAATTTTACATTTAGTCTTTAACCTATCCTGAGTTGATTTTTGTATATGATGAGAGATAGGGGTCCAGTTCATTCTTCTGCATACAGGATATCTGTTTTTTACAGCACTATTAATTGAAGATGGTTCTCCAATGTATGTTCTTGGTGCCTTTGTTGAAAATCAATTGGCTGTAAATAAGTGGATTTATTTCTGAGTTCTCCATTCTGTTTCATGAGTGTATTTGTCTGTTTTTATACCAATACCATGCTTGTTTGGCTACTATAGTCTTATAATATAGTTTGAAGTCAGGTAGGGTGATGCCTCCACTTTGTTCTTTTTGCTCAGTATTGCTTTGGTTCTTTGGGTTTTCTAGCTCCACACAAATTTTAAGATTTTTTTTCTATTTCTGTGAATGAGTGAACAAAATTTAAGCAATATTATAAATGCTATCATTTATTTTTAGCAGATATGTATGTTATTTTTATTTTGTAGTTTTTTATTACATTTTAAGTAAACTAAATATAATACATATAGATAAGCAAACATGAATAATTTTAAGAATAATTATGATGGAAAAATTAATGGTTTGATTTCTCAGCATTACATTTTAAAAATATAAGCTAAGATTTGCAAATTATTACTCAACAAACCGTAAAAGACTTGTAGTTAAAAGGCATTGCACTGATTGTTAAGTGACCTGTTTTCTAGCTTTTACTCTGCGACTAATGTGTTAACAGTAGTCATTTGGCCCTTTTTCACTGAAGAAAACAGAAAAAATTCAACCTTAAGATAAAAGGAATCCACCACAGTTACAAGGGAATCATGGAAACCCATGGGGAGGGATATAGCTGAACAAAATGGGAAAACGACCTTAAAACCCTTTAAGTTAGCCTGTGTACTCTCCTCTTGTGCATTTATGTTTTGGGGTTTTTTTTGGTTGTTTGTTTTTTGAGATGGAGTTTCGCTCTTGTCAGCCAGGCAGGAGTGTGGTGGTGCAGTCTTGGCTCACTGTAACCTCTGCCTCCCAGGTTCAAGCGATTCTCCTGCCTCAGCCTCCCGAGCAGCTGGGATTACAGGCACCCACCACTAGGCCCAGCTAATTTTTGTATTTTTAGTAGAGACGGAGGTTTCACCATGTTGGTCAGGCTGGTCTCGAACTCCTGACCTCAGGTGATCCACCCACCTCAGTCTCCCAAAGTTCTGGTATTACAGGTGTGAGCCACTGTGCCCAGCCTTTTATTCTTTCAGCCTCCACATAGGTTTTCTTTGTTTCTTTGGTCCACATGGACTAAAAACATATTACTTACACCTTATATGTTATATGTCTAGTTTTAGAGTGATAAAGTATGCAAGAGAAAGAGGGAAAGACTGAATTTCTTGATCTCAATATCATACTCCCAAGGAAAGAAATTCAATTAGAGCAATCTGGATCAGGTGCTCATGGATGGTCTAATATACTGTGGCAAGAAGCTTGGAATCCAGCTATCCAGATGGCTGTGCTACAACTGTAAATGTGCAAAATGGGAGCGAGGTTAGGAAGGAGCAATTCCCAAAAGAAATAATGATAAACAGAAACAACCCATATCAATCTGTTAAAATATACTTTATATTTTTGAGCCTTAGTTTTCTGATCTTAAAAAAAAGTGTCAAGTCAGTGTTTACTTAAACTTTTTTTAAAATGTTGATCACACTCTATCTCTAATAATCTCATTAAAATATTTAGTATTTATTAAAGTAATTTCAAGATGTAAATGCTACTTCCTTATTCCTTTCTTGGTGGGTCATGGGGCTTTATAAAGGCTCTCACAAGAATCACAAAAAAAGAAAAAAGAAACAGTGATTTTATTTAAATGGAATGTCCCAAACTTTTCTGATCATGGAATAATTTTTGGAGGAATATACCTGGAGATGCTTTAAGAATCATTTCACTTTACCATTTATATGAGCCCTACATTTCAGATCACAAGCTTCTGTAGGAAATACAATTTTAAAAAAACAATAACTGTACCATAAATCATTTATGTTAATAATTGTTCCCTGTCATATGCTTGAGGCCTCTAAAAACAAAATTGCTCAAATAATTGCTCCTCTGAATCTGTGGAACTTGGGATAAACTTTTATTGGTATGAGAGCTCCTCATATCTTCCTATCTTTTTCTAATAGAATTGGTCTCTCATTGTTGGCAAAATTGTAAAGAACCCAGAGAGAGATTTCTATTCACAGTACCAAGAAAGAGATTTCAGAAAGGAGCTGAATACAGGAACTAAAATCAGGCAGCAGTTTCTCAGCGGGGCTAATGCATAATTTAAACTTTAGAGCACTTATTGATGTTAAGTAGAGATTCCACGGTTAAATGACAATGTCCTTTTAGTTCTTTCATTTTCAGTCAGGTTTATTTTTAAAACTTATACAGAGCATCCCTATCTCCTGCATGATGAATCAACGTAGACCTTAGCTGTGTCTTGCACGAGCGGCCAACCAATACATTTAGCCCTTTATTCCTGGAGGGGATCTACAGTTGCTACCTTTATTACAACACTTTATTGAAAATGTGTAATTTCAGTTCTCAGTTTCAAATTGTGTTTTATTAGTAAGAATTATTTGCTGTTCGCTAGAAAGTGATTTGAAGCCCAAGATAATTATAGAATCATAGAACTATAAAGCGCATCCAGAGGTCACCGAGCTTACGTTCTACTCTGAAAGCAGACCTACGCCTTGGCTAAGCAAGCTGTATTTCTAGCCACTTTGCCCCAGAGGAAATAATCACACATGTTCCGAATGTAGTTTAAACTCATGTTTAAAACTTTTGACCAGTTAGTATGGCTCATCACACTGGGAAGAATAAATGGAAACCCTGCAATCTAATAGGAGACTCCTTGCCATTCCCTCCTCTGTTCTGCCAGGCTTTCTAAGGGCTTGAGAGTTGATACTACTGATTTAGTTCTTAGAGTTTTCAGACTTTTGAGTAAAATGCTATCATCTAACATTTAATTTATTTCATGTATATATCACTTGACCTATCCTCCTTTTCTTACAATTATCTTCAGTTTGTAAATGATGTCACCATTTTCCTGGTCACCCAAGCTTAAACTTAAATTTATATTGGATTCCTTCCTTTTCCCTCCAACCACACATTCAAACAGTAATTGTCTTATGATTTCTATCCCCAAATGTATCTCCTGTTTACTATTCTTTTCCATCTCTATTGATGCTGCCACTACCACAGTCCAGCTTCATACTGCTTCTCACCCATGCAAAACTTCCTAGTGGGTGATAATCCATCAGTTACAGATTGGATTCAGCTACACGTAACACAAAACATTAGCCATATATACAGCAACTTGGAAAGCAAATAGGGAGTTATTTTTCTGTCACATCACAATAGGGATGGCAGTAGGCAGTGGGATAATGTGGTGGTTCCACAGCATAAGGAATTCAAGATAATGTTGCCTTTCCATGCTTATATCCACAAGGTCTTAAGCAGTTTAATCACTGAATGCTACTTCCACTTTTGAAGAGCATTTTTGGAAGACCCACTCTAAGATCTCAGCTTATATGACATTGGCTAAAACTAGAAACTGCCATTCCTTTCTTCAAAGGAGAAATGCAAATGTTGTCACTTTTTAAAAATTGTTTTCTGTTTCCTTTTTATGTTGTTGCATCACCATCCCCAACAAAACCAGTGTCCTGCAAAGAAGGGGAGGGGATCTACTGGGCAGGGGATCAGCAGCATCTGCCACAGCATCTTTGAGTTCAGATTTCACAGAACAACATGAATCTTACTGCGAGATTGATCTCAAAATACAACTCCAACCATGTCAAAGCTTGTCAAAACCATTCAATTCTTCAAATAGTATTGTGAATAAAGTCCAAGTTTCTCGGACTAACCAATTTAAAGAAACAATAATCGGGCCCCAAACTATTTTTTCATGATTCTTGGACACTTAATATTAAAATTAAGCTGAACCTGACAATTACGCATCTTGGAGTTGCCCTTCTTGAGGAGTATCTTTGTGACGGTCTCTGTATTTCCTTAATTTGAATGTTGGCCTGCCTTGCTAGGTTGGGGAAGTTCTCCTGGATAATATTCTGCAGAGTGTTTTCCAACTTAGTTCCATTCTCCCCGTCACTTTTAGGTACACCAATCAGATGTAGATTTGGTCTTTTCACATAGTCCCATATTTCTTGGAGGCTTTGTTCGTTTCATTTTATTCTTTTTTCTCTAAACTTCTCTTCTCACTTCATTTCATTCATTTGATCTTCAATCACTGATACCCTTTCTTCCAGTTGATCGAATCGGTTACTGAAGCTTGTGCATTCATCACGTAGTTCTCATGCCATGGTTCTCAGCTCCATCAGGTTATTTAAGGACTTCTCTACACCAGTTATTTGTTAGCCATTCGTCTGATCTTTTTTCAAAGTTTTCAGCTTCTTTGCAATGAGTTCGAACTTCCTCCTTTAGCTCAGAGAAGTTTGATCATCTGAAGTCTTCTTCTCTCAACTCGTCAAAGTAACAGACCTGCATTTTGTGCACATGTACCCTTGAACTTAAAGTATAATTTTAAAAAAAAAGAAGCTGAACCAATTATCATGGTGGTTTTCTAAACATGGCATGTACCAATCATTGCCATCATTTCAACACATGTGGAACATTCCCTGTGCTGCCATCTTCATTTGTTGAAATCCTCTCATTTTGGAAGGCTCAACTCAAATCTCACCTCTTCTGAGTTCCTGATTTCTACTTGCCTTTAATGAACCTCCAATAATAGTAACACAAAGAGCTGAGTTAAATTTCATTCATTTCTGTGTTAAACTCTTTATGTACACGACGTCATTTAATACTAACAGTATTTTCTGGAAGATAAGTTTTATTATCCCCATTTCATGGACAAGATATTTGAAACTCAATATAAGAAACTTGCTTTCCAGGTCACACTGCTAGAAAATAATAGTAGTCAAATTCAGTGCCATGCAATGGCAAAACCTGGGGTCTTCCCAATGCATGAAGACAGTTTCCTCTACTAAAGGACCAAGCTCATGGTCTGAAAGTCTGTACATGTTTTTTTTCTTCCAAGGAGCATCTGGTATTGATCTTTCTAGTCCCCGTACCTATTAAAAAGCACTACCAAATAGGTTCATAAATTGAATGTCCCCTTTACAGGAAAAGGTAAATACCTCTAAATAGTTAGCAATGTGTCTGACGGTTCTGCTTTGAAGATATTTTTCATCCTGTTAACTTTTATTTAGTCTACTTCTTTGGCTCTCATTTTATGCATTATGAGTCTCTCATTTCAAAAAATATTTTAAATATCACTGTTTTTAAGAGGAGTAGTACCATGAAAACTTCTTTCTTCTACTTTCTATTGAGAACATTTTGAAACTTACAGAAAAGTAGAGCATACTATAATGAATCCTGTATGCTCAATGCCCACATTTAACCATTTTTGCAAAAATTTTGCAGTTTTTGCTTCATGTATTGTTTTGCTGAAATAGTATAAAGTAAATAACAGACATGATGACATTTCTTCCCTATGTACTTCAATATGCAATTCTAAAACAAAACTCAGTAAGCATATTCTGTTCTTTAATCACAATACCATTATCAAATCTACCAAAATTCACAAGAATTTCTCAATAACAGCTAATATCCAGTCTGTATTGAATTTTAGCTTCTCAAAAATGCTGACTCGATTAAACCAGGGTTCAAACAATTACCACATTTTCCTTTTCAATTGGTCATTATGTCTCTTAAGTCTCTTGTAATCTAGAAAATTCCCCTTTCCGTCCCCCTCATTTTTCCTGTAGCATTCCAGAGATAGGGCCAGTTGTCCTTTAGAATAATGTCCTACTTTCTGCATGCATCTGATTGTTCCCCCGCTTTTAAACTGTGTGTCCTATAAACCAGAATTTAGATTTGAAATCTTGATTCAATCTGGTTGCACATCTGTGGCAAAAATGCATGGAGGTAAGGAGTAATGTCAGCAAGATGGAAGAATAGCAGGTCTCAGGCCTCATTCATCCCCACACACAGAAAGTCCAACTAACAACTATCCACAGACAAGAACACCCTAAAACTTGGGAATGTGACGGAAGCATTCATGTGGACCACAGAACTGAATAAACCAGCAAGGGATAAGAAGAACAGCCTCATGTTGACTGTATCGTCCCTCTCCACCCTCAAGTTGGCACAGTGACAGAGAGGAGGATGTCTGGGAATCACAGTTTATACAGTGGGAAAAGAACAAGAGGCAGACATCTAGCTTCCCTATCATTCAGAGATGCTTCCCAGGAAGCTCACTCCTCTCTCTCTTTATCGGAAACATCAGGACTAATAGCAAGGCCAGACCACTTGCGACCAGACAGAAATAGAGAAAGGAAGCAGAGCTCACAGCAACCAGCATGCAGATCTTAGTGGTAGTACTGTGTTCCTTGTAGCAGTGGCACCTGATCATGATGCTGGCCAATAGCATACCTTACCCACAAAACTGAGCTGGTCACTCCAAGAAACATGATAGGAAGTTCAACCTGGCTTGAATCCCTAGACATCTAGCCAACAGCCTACCTCAAGGCCCCACCCAGGAAGGGAGATTCCCACCTCCAAGCATATCAGTAGAGTGCATGGGCGAGACTTGCCCAACCTGAGAGTCTAAACAGTGGCTCAGATCAGCCTCAGAACCCACCCCAATTCTCTGCCCAGGTTAAAGAACCACAATGCATTTCTGTGGGGTAAAGGGGTTGGACCTGCCCAATGTCCATGCTCAGGCAGGGAGAAAACTTCAACCATGCGTTTCTATGAAACACAGCCTCTGGACCCATCTGTACAGAACAGCAACTCTACCTAACCACAGATCTCAGCCTGTAGCCCTGCCCAACTGCAGAACCCAAATAGCATTTCCCCCTGGCCAGGAAATACACTCTTCAGCCCTGCTCAATCAGAAGTAATTGTAGCACCCAGCCAATGGTCTCATCAAGCAGGATAGCTCAGCTAGCAGGCCCACCTGATCTCAGAGCAAATGAAGCAACCTAGGCAACTAGAAAACCCAACAGCAAGCTCTGTCTGTCTAGGGTTGTTACTAGCTGGAACAACTAGAGTCACAGGCTAGATGAAATAATGAAGGTCCATCCCTGCCAGAGAATACCTGAAAGGGCCAGAAGAGATGACTGTCTCCTCAAATACATAGATGTCAATGCAAGGACACAGGATTACAAAGAATCAGGAAATCATGACACCACCAAAAAAATATACCACCAAAACCTCAATAATGGTCTCTAAAGAAATTGAGATGTATGAAATAGCAAATAATTCAGAATAATCTACTCTTAAAGAAGTCCAGAGAACTACAAAAATATATGGATAGAAAATTAAATGAAACTTAGAAAACAATGCAGAACAAAACAAGATGATAGATAAATAGAAACAATTTTTAAAAATGAAATTCTAGGCCAGGCACAGTGCTCATGCCTGTAATCCCAGCATTTTGGAAGGCAGGCAGATCACTTGAAGCCAGGAGTTTCAGACCAGCCTGGCCAACGTGGTGACACCTCATCTCTATTAAAAATACAAAAAAATTTAGCTGGGTGTGGTGGCACATGCCTGTAATCCCAGCTACTGGGGAGGCTGAAGCAGGAAAATTGCTTGAACTTGAGAGGCAGAGGTTGCAGTGAGCTGAGATTACGCCACTGCAGCCTGGGTAACAGAATGAGGTTTTGTCTTAAAAAAAAAAAAAAAAAAAAAACAAACCAGGCGGGG
>NW_012102699.1:10513-54423 GCF_000951045.1 Mandrillus leucophaeus
CTATGCCTTCTCTCAATGGTCTAAAAGAAGGAGTAACCTGGGTGCCTTTGCAACCATTGTGAGATCATGTGGCCACAGATAACACAGACTAGGTATAGATAGAATAGATAGAACACAGATAGAATAGGTATTCCTCTGCCTTGAAAAAAAAAAAAAAAAAGCTTCAAAAATGGACTCAGTCAAGCAAAAGAATCAATGAGCTAGAATATTTGAAATTACCCAGAGAAGCAAAAAGAGGCACTAATTTAGACTCAGTCAAGCAAAAGAATCAATGAGCTAGAATATTTGAAATTACCCAGAGAAGCAAAAAGAGGCACTAATTTAAAATAAACAAAGTCTATGGGAATTATATAACACCAGTAAGAGAAGTAAATTTATATAAGCTTCAGAAGGAGAACAAAGATTAAAACAGCCAGAAAGCGTATTTAAAGAAATGATAAATTTTTCTCAAATCTGGAAAAGGCTACTAATATCCATGTATAGGAAGTATAGAGGTCTCCAATCAAATTCAACCCAAACAAAGCTCACCAAGACACATAATAAAATATCAAGAATCAAGAGAAAAAAAAAAATCTGGGAGCAGCGAGAACTAAGAAACTTTTTTTTTTTTTTTTTGAGATGGAGTCTAGCTCTGTCACCCAGGCTGGAGTGCAGTGGCACGTTCTCAGCTTACTGCAAGCTCCACCTCCCAGGTTCACACCATTTCTCCTGCCTCAGCCTCCTGAGTAGCTGGGACTACAGGCTCCCGCCACCATGCCTGGCTAATTTTTTGTATTTTTAGTAGAGACAGGGTTTGACCATGTTAGCCAGGATGGTGTCTATCTCCTGACCTTGTGATCCACCTGCCTCGGCCTCCCAAAGTGCTGGCATTACAGGTGTGAGCCACCGTGCCCAGCCAAGAAACATTTTATATACAAGGGAGTCTCAATACAGCAATCAAAAGATTTATTAATAATAATATCCACCATTGATTAAGCATCTATAACATGTTAGGCATTGTAATCTCAGTTCATAGGAGTTTCTTGATAATAATTTGATGAATGGCTACATTAACAAATCAATTAATGAAAAAAAAAAGATTTCTTAGCAGAAACCTTGCAGGCCATAAGAGAGTAGGATGATAGAGTGCAGAAGGAAAAATGCTGTCAACCAAGAATCCTTTACCTGGCAAAGCTGTCCTTCAGAAATGAGGGAGAAATAAAAACTTTCCCAAGCAAATGAAAGCTAAGAGTTCATTACCACTAGGCCTGTCTTATAGGATTTGAAAAAGGGTGTTCTGTTAACCTGAAATAAAAGGCTGCTAATTAATAACATAAAATAGATGAGAGCACAAACTCATAGTATAAGTGATGCAAAGTAATATTCAGAGCACTATAGAACTGTAATGATGGTGTGCAAGCAATTTTATCTCTACTATTAGGATTAAGAGAAAGCTATTAAAAATAACTATAGTCAAATTAAATTGATATGGGATACAAATTATCAAAAGATACAAATTTTGACATAAAAATACAAAATGCAGGGGTAGGGGAAGTGTAGAATTGTCATATAAAACCAAAGTTAAGTTGTTATCAGCTTGAAAGGGCCTGGTTTAAGTATATTATGGTTTATGTAACCGTTGTGGTAACCACAAGTCATAAACCTTTGTGTTAGATGCACAAAACACAATAGAATTTAAAGCATACCACTACAGGAAATTATTAATTCACAAAAGACAGCAAACAAAGAAGACGGCAGAAAGCAATTTACAAAGTGTCAGCAGGAAGTCTTCACCTATCAGTAATTACTTTGAACATAAGTTGATTACATTAAAGACAGAGTGGCTGGATGGATTTTTTTTAAACAGAATATGCTAACTAGAAGGGGACTCAACTCATTTTTAAAGACACACATAGACTGAAAGTGAAGGGGAGGAAAAAATATTCCACGCAAAGGGAAATCAAATGAGAGCAGGGATAGCAACACTTATATCAGACAAAATCTAATTTTAAAAAAGAGACAAGAAAGGATAATATACAATGATAAAGGAGTTGATTCATCAAGAGGATGTAAGGATTGCAAATATATATGTATCAGGCATCAGAGCACCTAAAAATATAAGGCAGATATTAAAGGATCTGCAAGGAGAGCTAGAATACAATACAATAATACTAGGAGATTTCAATACTCTACTTTTAATAAGGTACAGATTATCTAGGCAGAAAATTCACACAGAAACATTGGATTTGAACTACACTTTAGACCAAATGGACCTAACAGACATATGTAGAACATTCCATCCAACAGCAACAAAATACACATTCTTCTCAAGTACACACAGAACATTCTCCAGGATAGATCACACATTAGGACATAAAATAAGTTTGAACAAATTAAGAGGACTGAAATCATATCAAGTATCTTTTCTGATCATAATGGTATAAAACTAGGAGTCAATAACAGGAGATATGTCAAAATTAAACAACATGTTCCTGAACAACCAGTTGGTCAAAGAATACATAAAAAGGAAAATTTAAAAATCTCTCAAGGCAAATGAAAATGAAAACACAACATACCAAAACTTATGGGACATAGCAAAAGCAGTTCTAAGAGGGAAATGTATAGCTATAAATGCCTATATCATAAAAGAAGAAAGAACACAAACAACTTAGTTCCTCAAGGAGCTAAAAAAAGAAAAGCAAACTAAGCCCAAAGTTAGTAGAAGGAAGGAGATAATAACAACCAGAGCAGAAATAAATAAAAGGGACACTAGAAAAAGAATTTTTAAAAATCAACACAACTAAGTTGGTTTTCTTAAATAATAAACTAAATTGGAAAACAGTTAGACTAAGAAAAAAATAGAGAAGACTCAAATAAAACCAGAAAGGAAAGAAATTACAACTGACATCACAAAAATACAAATGTTCATAAGATATTATGAACAATTACATGCCAAAAAATTGAATAACCTAGAAGAAATAAATTCCTAGAAACATAACCCAGCAAGATGGAATCATGAAGAAATAGAAAATCTAAAAAGTTCAATAATGAGTAAAGAAATTGAACCAGTAATAAAAAGTACATCAAAGAAAAATGCAGGAGCTGATGGCTTCACGCTGTATTCTACCAAACATTTAAAGAAAACCTATTACCAATTCTTCTCAAACTCTTCAAATAATTAAAAAATAGGGAAGACTTCCAAACTCCTTTTATAAGGCCAGTGCTACCCTGATACCAAAACTAGACAAAAATATTACAAAAAAATTAGTTTACAGGGCCAATATCTCTAATGTACATAAATGCAAACATCTTCAACAAAATACTACCAAACCAGATTCAACAGTACATTAAGATTATTCATCACGACCAACTGAGATTTAACTCTATGATGCAAGCATGACTCAATATATGCAAATTAATACATGTGATACAAAATATTAACAAAATAAGAAACAAACAACACATAATCACTTCAACCAATGCAGAAAGAGCATTTGACAAAATTCACCATTTTTTCATGGTAAAAAAAAACTCTCAACAAATGAAGTATAGAAGGAATGTACCTCAACACAAGGAAGACCATATACAGTAAGCCCACAGCTTACATTACACTCAATGGAGAAAATTAAAAGGTTTCCATCTAAGATCAGGACTAAGACAAGAGTACCCACTCTCACCAATTCTATTCAACATAGTACAGGAAATCCTTGCCAGAGAAATTAGGCAAGAGAAAAAAATAAAAGACATCCAAAATAGGAAAGGAAGAGGTTAAATTACCTTTTTTTTCTTTGCTGACGACATGATCTAATATAGAAAGCCCTAAAGACTGTACCAAAACCTGTTAGAATAAATACTGTAAAGTTGCAGGACACAAAATCAACATAAAAAATCAATAGCATTTCTATAAACAAAAATAAACTATGCATTAAAAACAATCAAGAAAACAATCCATTTATAATAGTTATAAAAAAATCCCTAAAATGCTTAGGAATAAATTTAGTCAACGTGGTGAAAGATTTGTACACTGAAAACTATAAAACACTGATGAAGAAAATTGCAGACACAAATGAATGGAAAGATATTCCCTGTTCATGGATTGAACAAAATAATATGTTTTAAATGTCTATATTACCAAAAACAATCTACAGGTTGAATGCAATCCCTATCAAAATTTCAATATAATTTTTCACAGAAATAGAATAAACAACCCTAAAATATATGTGGAACCACAAACACACACACACAAATATTCAAGGCAATCTTAAGCAAAAAGAACAAAGCTAGCGGCATCACACTACCTGATTTCAAACAGTATTACAAAGCTATAGTAATTAGGACAGCATGGTACTAGCATAAAATAGACACATCAATGAATGGAAGAGAATAGAGAACCCAAAGGTTAGCCCATGTATTTACGGTCTACTGATTTACAGCAATGATGCCAAAAACATGCAAAAAAGGCAGTCTCTTCAACAAAGTTTGTTGGAAAAACTGGATATTCACCTCCAAAAAAATGAATTTGGACCCTCATCTCATATCATATACAAAAGTCAACTCGAAATCAATGAAAGAATTAAACATAAGACATGAAACTGTAAAACTACTAGAAAATAAAAAACCATGGGGAAATTTACATTAGTCTGATATCTGACTTTTTGGATTTAACTGCAAAAGCTCAGGCAGCGCAAGAAAAATTAGACAAATGAGATTATATCAAACTGAAAATCTTCTGCACAGAAAGGGATACAATGATTAGAGTGAACAGACAGCCTACAGATTGGGACAAAATATTTGCAAGCTGTACTTCTGATAACGAGTTAATGTTCAAATATATAAAGAACTCAATAGCAAGAAAATAAATAACCTGATTAAAAAATAAGCAAAAGACCTGAACAGATATTTCTTAGACGACGACATATAAATGACCAACAGGTATATATAAAAATGCTCAATATCTAATCACTAAAAAATGAAAATTAAAACCACAATGGTATTACAGATATATGAGAAAAACTCAACATCCCTAATTATTAAAGGAATGCAAATTAAAGTCACAATGATATATCATCTTCCACCTGTCAGAATAGCTACTATTAAAAAGATGAACGATAAGTGTTGTCAAACAAATGGAAAGAAGGGAATCCTTGTACATTGTTAGTGGGAATATAAATTAGTACAGCCATTTTGTAAACTGCATGGAGGTTCCTCAAAAAACGAAAAATAGAACTACTTCATCATCTAGCAATCCCACTTCTGGATATATACCCAAAAGATCTGAAATCAGTATGTCGAAGCAGTATCTATACTCCCGTATTCATTGTAGCATTATTTACAATAGCCAAATTACAGAATCAGCGTAAGTGTACATCAATGGATCAATGGAGAAAGAAAAAGTGGTATTTATACACAATGGCATACTGTTCAGCCTTACAGAAGAGGGAACCTTTTCATTTGCAACAACATGGGTGAACCCGTAGGATATTGTGCTAAGTGAAACCTAGGCACAGAAGGACTAATGCCACATGATCACTTACAAGTGAAATCTAAAACAATCAAATTCAGAAGCAGAAAGTAGAAAGGAGGTTATCAGAGGCTGGAGGGTGAAAGAAATTGAAAGATGTTTGCCAAAGTGTACAAAGTTTTAGTAAGAGGAATACTTTGAGATCTATTGCATAGCCTAGTGACTAGTTAATAATAATTATTATATATTTTAAGAATGCTAAAAGAGTAAATTTCAAATGTTCTCAGATAATGGTATTTGAGGTAATAAGTATGCTAATTACCTTGATTTAATCATTTACATTGTATACATGTATAATAACATCACTTTGTACCCCATAAATATACACAATTATATTATGTCAATTTATAATTTTAAAAAGGAATTCATAAAGGCATATATTTCCTCTTGTTCAAAAACATATAGCGATAACAGCAGGAAACAAGTGAGAATGACTGCAAATGCTTTAATTCAATTAGGGCATTGTCTCTATCTTTTTACTGTGTGAATAGAATTTCTGAGAATGTATTGAGTATTTTCCAAGAACTGCAGTATATCATAGATCTCAATCTTCTCTCCAACAAGTTGCCTCAAAGAAAATAAAAGAACAAAATGAGAAAAAAAAAAAAAACAAAATTCCGATCGAGTATTATCTTCCCATGTGATCATTTATGACAGCTTGAGAATGAAATTGAGCCTAAAACACCAACAGCTATATTTTCATAAGTGAAGGCCCCACACTGATTGCCAGTGGTAACACAGTACAATAAAAAAAGGAAAACAATGTGAACTACTCACATAACACCAAGCAGCTTTTCCAGTTTGCTTTGTTTAGTCTCTCTTTCACTGTTGTAGAAACAACACTTCAGTTCTGGTGAGAGGGCTCTTTTATTACAACACAATACAATTCTCTCATAGTGACTTGTATATAAATAGTAGGCCACAATCTTTTAAAAATATACTACCCACACTCCAGATACAGCATTAATAATATCCAAGTAATAAACAGCATCATGGCTTATGACACACGAAATTCTGACTTGTGATAACAGGTTGGCCAACTACAGTGGGGCACAAAGGGGTTTCAAGCACATAATGTCTTCTATTTCCTGATCACTGTTTATCAAGAGTGTTGGTGTTCATACTGTGACCTAACATAGATTTCAACATGTTTTGTTACAACTAATTATTTGGCATATTAATACTACTAACCAATTATAATAGCTAGTATCAATTTAGGTTACAACATGCTGGGCAATATACTAAGTCCTTTGCAAGCATTACCTCACACTTCATTTAATCCTCAAAAAATAAAAATACAAACTATGCTATAAATATTGTCATTATGCTCTTTCTGCTGATAAAGAAACTACAACTTCCAGAGTTTTAATAAATACTCAAGCTGTATGACTCCAAAGACTGTGCTCATAAAGTGGTATCTTGGGGGAAAGAGGATATTATGACTATTGCTTTGGGTCCAAGAAGGTGTCAGTTATGGATTCTCCTGAGACCAAACAGAAAATCAGCCATTCTAACTTCTTCCAAATTTACTTATTTGGTCTTGTCATTACTGGGTCACAAGCCTCATGGCTAGAGACTAACGATAGGTGAACTGCGCACTACTCAGGTTATTACTGAGTAATAGGATATTTCCCATCAGTTTCCAAACTAGGATATCCCAAAGTGAGCACATTCTTTTGATAGAATCACCATGGACGCTTACTCACTAACACCATTCAAAGTTTAACATTCAGCACCGAAGAGGAGGAAGGGAAAGTTGGGGTTGTCTCAACAGACATGTAGTAACAAAGCAAAAAGGGAACTTGTGATTCCAATAATAGAATAATTGAAATAACCAAAAACTTTACAGTTATTATATATCTGTAAAAAATTACACATAAATGTAACACATATCTTCTTAAATACACTCCTAAGTTCACCAAAAAAGGAAAATATCCAGAAGAAACACAGAGAAAGCACAGATCACCAGAACCTAAATCTATGGCTGTTTCAGGATAAGAGATGATATTACATAACAGCTATCAATTATAACCAGATTGTTTGGATTTTAGAAAACACCTAAAAATAGTACATAAGGTCTTGGGTCACCAAAATTAGGTTGTTGCAGTTACAAATTCTACCTAAAGCCAGAAGCTCAGGACTCACAGGAAAGATCAACCAACAAACCGAAAGAGATGACAATAAAATTTATCTGTCTTCGACTAAACTCTAAGTGGAAAAATTAGTCTTCCCTGAGAACTCATAATCGTATATGTGAGTCTTAGGTGTGAATTTATACTCCTTGTGAATGTACTTCGTGCATTACTGCTAGTCCCCGTGAATAATATATATTACTATTATTGCTTATTCGTACATAGTACATTCATAAATAACAATACATTACAAATCCAGTCCACATGCAGATATGCATGTATTAATAATTCTTTAATCGACTATCACACATCTACTATTGACTGTACAATCAAACTTCATCCACATGGATATTGACCCGTACTGTAAATCCCGTACTATGTAAATTGATATTACATAGTACATACATTCTTTCATCGGACATAGCACACATCTATTATTGACTGTACAATCAAACGTAATCCACGTGGATATTGACCTGTACTGTAAAAACCTGTACTATGTAAATTGATGTTACATAGTACCTACATTCGTTCATTGGACATAGTACATTTTAGTCAAGACATCCCTCATCAACATGGATATCCCCTACCAATTTTTGGTCTCTTAATCTACCAACCTCCCAGAAATCATCCCGCTCAAGAAATCACCATCCTGCTCGGGGGTGCTACACTCCTTGCTCCGGCCTATGACACTTAAGGGTGACTATACTGAAACTATACCTGGTATCTAGTTGTTACTTCAGGGTTGTAACATTAAGATCGCCCACACATTCCCCTTAAATAAGACATCTCGATGGACTAGTGACTGCCACCCTATTAACCAGTCACGGGAGCACTGTCATGCATTTGGTATTTTTAACTTTAGGGGATGCTATCACTCACCGTCACGGAAGGCCTGGTCCTTGCCGAATCTGCCGTAGACAAACTCGGATTTGATTCCTGCCGAATCAATTGTAGAACCCGAGCTTATATTGAATATTCCGGGCTGGCATAATAACCATAAAGTGTTAATTCATGCTTGAAAGACTTAATCAATAGACGCTCACGCACGTACGCACCCTCACGTAGGCACGCTCACGTAGGCACGCTCACGTAGGCACGCTCACGCAGGCACGCTCACGTACGCACGCTCACGCAGGCACGCTCACGCAGGCACGCTCACGTACACGCGTTCACCCAGTTTCAGGAACTATTTCTGATTAAATCCGCAACACTTCCCATCTCTGAGTTTATCATCGGCCTAGGTAAACGTACCCTTGCCAAACCTCTAAAACGAGAGACTAAAATGCAACCCAGTCAGAGCCGAGAAATCATATTGTAACCACGAACACCCCAACAGCTACCCCTCGATTGATGTAATTTTTCTAAAAAATCTTAGGACCCTCCTATCAAATTATTCCTCCATTTTGTATAATAAATGTAACTACGTTTCCGCCCTAATACTAATACTGTAAGCATATCCCTCTGAAAGTGCTGCCCCATTATATCATGCCCTAAATCAACCGTACTCTATGAGTAATCCTCTCAGCCAAACCTCTGCAAATTCAACTTTAAAGACCCTGAATTTCCACAACTGTAAATGACTATTTATACTTCCTTCTTTCTCATATTTTAGTTTTCCACCAAGTATTTATGTAGTTAATGTAGCTTAATTATTCAAAGAAAGACACTTTTCTTGTCTAGATGGGCCCACATAACACCATAAACAAATAGGTTTGGTCCTGGCCTTTTTATAAGCTCTTGGTAAGATTACACATGCAAGCATCCCCGCCCCAGTGAAAATGCCTCTAGATCACCTGGATCAAAAGGAGCAGGTATCAAGCACACACAAATGCAGCTCAAAACACTTCGCTTAACCACACTCCCATGGAAAACAGCAGTGATGAATCTTTAGTAATAAATGAAAGTTTGACCAAGTTATACTAATATTTAGAGTTGGTTAATTTCGTGCCAGCCACAGCGGCCAAACAATTAACCCAAGCTAATAGAACTCAGTGTAAAGAGTGTTTAAGATCTACCCTCAGAGAAGCTAAACTCCATCTAAGTTGTGAAAAACTCCAGCTGAGCAGGGCACCGTGCTTCACGCCTGTAATCCCAGCACTTTGGGAGGCCAAAGCGGGCGGATCACAAGGTCAGGAGATCGAGATCATCCTGGCCAATATGGTGAAACCCTGTCTCTACTAAATACAAAATTAGCTCTGCTTGGTGTCGCACGCCTGTAATCTCAGCTACTCGGGAGGCTGAGGCAGGAGAATTGCTTGAACCAGGGAGTTGGAGTTTGCAGTGACCCTAGATCACCACTGCGCTCCAGCCTGGATGACAGAGCGAGACGTCCTAGAGTAAGGTCAGCTAAATAAGCTATCGGGCCCATACCCCGAAAATGTTAATTACACCCTTCCCATACTAATTAATTCCTTAGCTCAACTTATTATTTCTCTTACTATTTTCACAGGAACTCTTATCACGATGTTAGGCTCACACTGATTTCTCATCTGAGCAGGCCTAGAAATAAACATACTAGCCCTTACCCCAATCTTAATTTAAAAAATCAATCCTAGCTCTACAGAAGGAGCCACCAAGTATTTCCTCACACAAGCAATGGCATCTGTACTTCTCTTGATAGGTATCCTTTCCAATAACCTGTTCTCCAGACAATGAACAATAATAAACGCTATTAATCAATTTTCATCCTTAATAATAATAGTGGCCCTAGTAATAACACTAGGAATAGTTCCCTTTCACTTCTGAGTCCCAGAGGTAACCCAAGGAATCTCTCTAACATCTGGTATACTTCTCTTCACATGACAAAAACTAGCCCCATCTCAATTAGGTTTCAAATTTTCCCATCAACAAACACGAACATCCTCCTATCTATCACAATCCTATCCATTATAGTGGGTGGTTGAGGAGGACATAACCAAACACAACTGCGTAAAATCCTAGCTTATTCCTCAATCACTCACATAGGTTAAATAATAGCAGTACTAATCTGTAACCCAAACATTACCATTCTAAACCTGATTATTTACCTCATCTTAACAACCACATTTCTAGCACTCAACCTGAGTATTAGAACCACAACCCTGTCACTATCTCATGCCTGAAACAAATTAACATGGTTGATGCCTGTAATTCCACTAATTCTACCCTCTAGGAGGTTTATCCCTATTAATAGGATTCCTGCCTAAATGAATCATCATCCAAGAATTACAAAAAGCCTTATTACCCTGACTATTATAGCTACCATGGCCCTACTCAACCTGTACTTTTATGTAAATCTAATTTATTCCATCTCAGTGACACTATTCCCCACATCAAATAATATGAAAATAAAATGACAATTTGAAAACACAAAACCCATACTCTCTTCCCCCACTTGTCATCTCCTCTACCCTCTTCTTACCCATCTCTCCATTAATACTAATTATAACTTAGAAATTTAGGTTAAATAAGACCAAGGGCCTTCAAAGTCCTTAGTAAGTAGGTTACACTTAATTTCTGTAACAGATCTAAGGACTGCAGGACTCTATTCTGCATCAACTGAATGCAAATCAACCACTTTAATTAAGCTAAGCCCTTGCTAGACTGATGGAATTCAAACCCACGAAAATTTAGTTAACAGCTAAACACCCTAATCAACTGGCTTCAATCTCCTTCTCCCACCACTAGGGGAGAAAGGCCAGAGAAGCCCCGACAGGACTGAAGCTGCTTCTTTGAATTTGCAATTCAACATGAAAAATCACCTCAGGGCTGGTAAAAAGAGGCCTTGACCTCTGTCTTTAGATTTACAGTCTAATGCTAACTCAGCCATTTCACATTTTTTCCCACTTATTTTCATCAATCGTTGATTGTTTTCAACTAACTACAAAGATACCAGAACACTATACCTGCTAGTTGCTGCATGAGTGGGGATAGTAGGCACCGCCTTAAGCCTTCCAATCCTAGCAGAATTAATCCAACCAGGAACTCTGCTAGGAGATGATCAGATCTACAATGTTATTGTTACTGTCCATGCATTCATTATAATCTTCTTTATGGTAATACCAATCATGATTGGGGGTTTCAGCAACTGGTTAGTCCCCCTAATAATTGGTGCACCCGATATGGCATTCCCTCGGATAAATACTATGAGCTTCTGACTTCTCTTCTGAAGTATATATCTTATTCAAAGTCGTTCTAAGTCCAGTTAAGATTTAGGACACCAAAGAAAGCCCAGAAAACTAAAGACCAGTTCTCTATAGGAATGATACAGAAAAGTGAATACCAAGAAGCCTTCCTAAACTAAATTCAAGAGAGAAATGAGTCTTCATAGGTTTAGGGAAAGCTGTGCCAACTCCTATACCTTGGGGGGAGGAGGGAAAGTATGTAAATATCATTAGATGGAGGAACATACCTCACAAAGAATGGGAGACTTTGCAGCGATAAGAAACAAGCAGAGCCTTAGATGACAGTGTGAGCTGGCAAGATGGATTTGAGTCTAGAAGGAGAGTGCAAATCACAACACCTGACAGTTTTTCCATACGCATTACTCATGTTCCACTTTGCATTTTGCTGAGAAAGTAAGCAGTGAAAGAAGGGCTCAAAATCTAAGGTATTTTAGAGACCCACTCATTCCACAGGGCTGGCATTCCAAAGCCCTGTTAGAGTTTAATCTAAGGTTAAAAAAAAAATATCTGAGACTTCAGCTCAACTCTTCTAAAGCAAGTATTTACAAGATCAAAAATGGGTCAAGGAGAACTGGGTTAATCACTGGCAAACTCAATATAGTCAAAACAACAGACCAGCCATAGTAAAACTCAAATCTAGGAGGACTCCAAGATCAGTCCTTATTCTGCCTTCAGTTTAGAATAACAAACTCTCATTCTCTGGAAAATAAAAAATACCCCAAATCATACATCTTTCTTCACTGTTATTTTACAAAGTCTAGAATACAATACAAAATTATGAAATTTATAAAGAATCAATACAATCTGAAATTTTCTAAAAATTTAAATACATACAGTCAACAGGAGTAAATCCACAGAAGACCTCATTACTGAAGTTAGAAGTCAACAGATTTAAAACAACTATTATAATGTGTTTTAAAAATTATAGCGTAAAAGATATTATAGGTAAACATGTTTTTTGAAGAAAAGTCAAAACTCTCATTGGGAACCAAATGGAACTCTAGAACTAGAGAACATAATATCTGAATAAAACAAAATAAAATTTTACAGTATATTATTTATTTGAATGGCATAACAGAATATTAGACACTGCCGGAAAAAGAATTAGTGAACTTGAAGAGAGGTTATTATAAATTATTCAGAATGAATCACAGAAAAAATTTACTATATGAACAGAGCATCAGTGAACCCAAGGTGTCTACAATGCATTTAATTGACGTTCCAAAGAGAAGAGAACGGTTTTTAAAGAAACAGTAGTGTAAATTTTGTCAAAGTTGATGAAAAACACTAACCCCCAGATCCAAGAAGCTAAATGAATCCTAAGCAGAGTAAATATATGAAAAACAAAACCAAATCACTGATGTTCAAAGTCAAATTAAAGGAAACCAATCATAAAGGAAAACGTTAAAAGTATTCAGAAATAAAAAGACGTCTTACATTCAAAGGAACAATCACAAAAAGGAAAGCAGACTTCACATCAGAAGAAATATAATTCAGAAAACAAATGGAACAACCTATTCTAAAATCTAAAAAAAAAAAAAAGTTAACTATCTCCAGCAAAAATACCCTTTGAAAACGGAAGGTGAATTAAAGATAATAATTCTTCAGTTTGTGAGAAAGTATACCAGATGAAAATGTGAACCTGCGAAGAACGAATGCTGTAAATAGTAAATACATATATAAATGTAAAAGAAAATTTGCTCTCTTTTCTTAATTTTAAACAATGATCTTTAAAGTGAAAGCAAAAACATTCTACTGTAAGACTTATAAAAATGTAGAAAAATAGATATCAACAAGAGCACAAAGTATACAGAGGGTAATAGGAAAGAGACTGTTATACAGTTTTTATAGTATACATGAAGTAGTATTTTATTAATTCATGGGAGACTGTAAAAGGTTAAAGTTGTATATTGTAAACTCTGGAGCCAACATCAGCACATATTTTAAATAAATCTTAAAAGAAAATAGGGATAAAATGGAATACTAAATAATATTTAATTTACTCAAAAAGATAACATGAAAGGAAACACAAAAGCAGATGAGAGAAAAATAGTAAGACAGATTTAAACATGATCATATTAACAATTACATTGAAAACATAGAACACAAGTGACAAATTCAAGGCAAAAAATTATCCAATTGCATAAGAACTAGCAAGAAATTACTACTATATAATAGTTGTATTGCTCAATGGAATAGTATAGAGAATCCCAAATCAGACCTACACTTACATGATCAATTGATTTTTGACAAAGAACTGAAACAACTTTATAACAAAAAATGCATCGTTTCAACAAAGATGCTGGAACATAGATCCATAGTTTTAAAAAATAATAATCTTCAGCCTTTACACTTTCCAGTATACATGAAAATAAATTTGAGAGCACTCATAGACCTAAACATAAAAGCTCTTTAGAAAAAGAAGCAACATTTTAGAAGAAATAAAAGAGAATGTCTTCATGATCTAAAGGTAAGGAAAGATAGCTTAGAACACAAAAGTAAAACTCTGAAGGAAAAGAAATAATATAGTGGACTTCATTAAAATTAACATTTATATTTTTCAAAACACTATTATAAATGAGTTGATGGTTGCATGTGTGTCTTTTTTTGATAAGTATCCCTGTTCATGTCTTTTGCCCACTTTTTAATAGGGTTTTTTTTCTTGTAAATTTAAGTTCCTTATTGATGCTGGATATTAGACTTTTGTCACAGGCATAGTTTGCAAATTTTTCTCCCATTCTGTAGGTTGTCTGTTTACTCTGTTGATAGTTTCTTTTGCTGTGCAGAAGCTCTTTAGTTTAATTAGATCCCATTTGTCAATGTTTGCTTTTGCTGCAGTTGTTTTTGTGTCTTTGTCATGAAATCTTTGCCTGAATAGTACTGCCTAGATTGTCTTCCAGGATTTAGTTTTGGGTTTTATGTTTAAGTCTTTTATTCATCAAGCTGATTTTTGTATATATGGTGTAATGAAGGGGTCTAGTTTCAATTGTCTGCATATGGCTAGCCAGTTATCCCAGCAGCATTTATTGAAAAGGAAATCCTTTCCCCACTGCTTTTGTCAAGTTTGTCAAAGATCAGATAGTTCTAGGTGTGTGGTCTCATTTTTGGGTTCTTTTTTCTGTTCCATTGGACTATGTGTCTGCTTTTATACCTCTACCATGCTGTTTGGGTTACTATATCCCTGTAATATAGTTTGAAGTCCCTTTGTGTTGATGCCTCCAGCTTCGTTCTTTTTGCTTAGGATTGTCTTGGCTGTTCAGGCTCTTTTTTGGTTCCATATGAATTTTTAAATATTTGTTCTAGTTCTACAAAGAATGTCAATGGTAGCTTAATGGGAATAACATTGAATCTATAAAATGCTTTGGGGAGTATACATTGCATTGGGTAGTAATCATATGAAAAAAGCTCAACATCATTGATCTTTAGAGAAATGCAAATCAAAACCACAATGAGATACTATCTCACACCTGTCAGAATGCCTATTATTAAAAAATCAAAAAATCACAGATCCTGGCAAGGTTGTCAAAAAAAAGAAAAAAGAACACTTTTACACTGTTGGTGGGAGTGTAAATTAGTTCAACCATTGTGGAAGACAGTGTGGTGATTCCTCAAAAACTTAAAGACAGAAATACCATTTGACCCAGCAATCCCATTACCAGGTATATACCCTATGGAATATAAATCTATTATAAAGACATATGCACATGTATGTTCACTGCAGTACGAATGACAATACCAAAGACATGAAATCAACCTAAGTGCCCATCAATGACAGACTGGATTTTAAAAACATAGTACATGTACACCATGGAATACTATGCAGTTATAAAATGGAATGAGATCATGTCCTCTGCAGAGACATGGATGGACTAGAGGCCATTATCCTTAGTAAACTAATGCAGGGACAGACAACCAAATACAATATGTTCTCACTCATATGTGGGAGCTAAATGATGAGAACACATGGACACATAGAGGGAAACAACACACACTGGGGCCTATGAGAGAGTGGAGGGTAGGAGGAGGGAGATGATCAGGAAAAATAACTAATGGGTACTAGACTTAATACTGGGTGATGAAATAATCTGTACAACAAACTCCCCATGATATATGTTTACCTATGTAACAAAGCTGCACATGTACCCCCAAACTTAAACATTTAAAAAAAATAAATACATAAAATAAAGTGAATCTTGTAGCTAAAAAATTGATTCAAGAGCCACAGATTGGAAGAGAGGAAACAGACGGCATATACGTGTATATATAGGGAGAGAGGGAAGGGAGAGAGGGATGGGAGAGAGAGAGAGAAAGGACATATATCTAGAATAAAAAATAATTTCCCAATATTATGAAGAGAAAACACAATCCAAAAAATTTTAATGAACATGAATATGCTCATTAGTAAGCACATAAAAAGATACTCAACATCATTAGTCATTAAAAAAATAAATATGTAAAACTACAACAACTAATCATTAGGATGGCTAAAATTTAAAATATCAAGTGTTAGTAACGATACAGAACAACTGCAACACTCATACTTTGGTGGTAGGAATTTAAAATGGTACAGTCCTGTAGAAAACAAAGTTTATTTTGAGGAGTTAAACATACATTTACCAAATGGCCCAACAATTCCATTTTTAGGTATCTTCCCAAAAATAAATACAACATATCCACCCAAAAATGTGTACACCAATGTTCATACACAGTTTAATCATAATAACCAAAAACTGATAACAACCACAAAGTCCATGAACAGGTGAAAGGACAAATTGTGGCATACACATACAGTGGACTCCTCAGCAATAAAAAATAAAACTTAACCATTAATACATCTATCAACATGGGTAAATCTGAAAAACATGCTGAGTGACAGAAGCCAGACATAAACTAGTACATAATATATGATTCCACTTAGGAAATTCTAGAACAGGAAAAACTACTATGTGTGAGATAGCAAGCTGAATAGTGATGAGAGGACCTATTTCACAAGGGCATGAATAAACTTTCCGGGGTGATGGAAATATTTATTTGGACAAGGGTATGAATTTCATAAATGTATATATTTATCAAAACTTACTGAACTGCACAATAAGACCTATGCATTTCACTTCATATAAATAATACTGCAAATTTTAAAGGATATTTTAAGGCGGTTATATCCCTGGGATATCTGTGGGGGGAAAAAAACACATGGTTTAGGATGATATTTCATCAAGCCAGACTGCACGAGTTTTACAGATTAAGTACCACTTATGAGATAAAATCTCAATTCAAATTGTTTTAAAAAGAGAAAACAATTATATTTAGATAATAATCAGCAGACAATATAGATGGCAGATAGATTAAAATTGTCATATTTTCTAACAGAATTTGCTGATAAGCTTGATTAAATAAAAATTTTAACTATCACTAAATACAGAAGAAATAAATTTAAAACTTCACAAAAAATATAATGAAGATGTACTTGAAAAAATAACTGAATAAGTATTCTACATAAAAAAATATTTTCCTGAAATTAAATCAATATACTGAACAACAATTCAGAGGGGACTGATGATCTAGAAGAAACACTGGAAAAAATTAATGATTCAATATAGAGACATAAAAAGACTGAAAGAATGGTTAAGAGACAAAGAGGATAGAATGAAGAGTTAAATGTCTAATAAAGATTTTAAAAGTAAAAAGGAGGATTCTAACAGTTTTGCATATGTTATGCCATTTAATTAACATAACACTGTGAAGGAAGTATTATTTTCCCAATTTATGGAGAGGGGAACACTGAGGCTTAGAAAAGTCGAATATAATATCGAATTTACAGAGATACTGGATGCCAAAGCCTAGATTCAAATTAAGATCCGGCCGACTTCAAATTTTTTTTTTTTTTTAAACAGAAAGCAATATTTTTTTCCCTACCCAAAACACTCAATCTGGGGAACCCCAGTTTGATTCACTCTATGTGACTCACTATGCATGCAGAGATATTAGCAAATTATCTCCACAAGTATCATCATTTAGAGATATGTAAGCAAAATACAATTTCTATGAAACCAGAAGTTCAATCACGGCTAATTTCATAGTCATATACATTTATGAATAACAAAAGTGTATTCTTTATGGTACAACAGAGATTAAAGACAAAAGCCATTTAGCACTGCAGTGGTTAATTCTACGTGTCAATTTGACTAGACCACAGAGTACCCAAACATTTGGGCAAACACTACTCTGAGTGTGTCTATGAGGGCCTTTCTGGATGAAATTAACATTTGGATTGATAAACTGAGTAAAGCAGATTACCTTCCTCAATGTGGACACAATCCAATCAGTCGAAGGGTTGATCAGAACAAAAAGGTTGACCCTTCCACAGGTAGGGGGGAAATTTCCTCTCGCCTGACTACCTTGAGCTGGAACACCAGTTTTTTTCCTTCCTTTGGACTTGAACTGAAACATTAGCTCTTCCTGGGCATTCAGACTGGATTTATACCATCAGCTCTCCTGGTTCTCAGGCCTTTGGATTCAGATTGGAAACACAACATGAATGCTCCTGAGTCCCCAGCTTGCCAACTGCAGATTTGGGACTTGTCAGCCTCTGTAACTGCTTGAGCCAAAAAAAAAATCTTTCTATATATATGTATACACATATACATCCAATGGGTTCTGTTTCTCTGTAAAATCCTGGCTAATACAAGCCCCATTGCTTTTAGAATTAAGGTTGGTGAGGCACACAGCCAGACAGCTGAAATCAACAAAGAGGAATTGAAGAAGCAGATGTGATAATCTAATTTTACATAAGAATAAAGCTTATACTCAAAGAGCAACTCTCAAAGTTGTAAAGTTACTTAATGTTACTAAATTGATGGAAAATCTTGATTTAAAATAATACTATAGAGAACATGGAGGTGCATGTATGAGACCCAGTGGCACATGTCAGTTTTGTCTATTAAATATTGTCCCATTCAAACCTCCACAAGAAAGAAACACTTGCATTTCGGAGCTGGATAAACTTAGTAGGTTAGATCGGGAAGGACTCTCCCATCCATCTTTCACATAAAGTGATAAGATAGGCAGGCTTTCCAAGAACATAGGATTGGTAAACATCCAATTCACCAGCCTCTCAGCAGCATTGGCTCCTACCCAGCTCTAGATAGAAATCATGCAAATAAGATAGGACAGCGGATTTACCCCTGCCCTTCGGGAAGAGATAGCCAAGCTGACCACTACTACAGCAACCAAAGACAAACTAATAAACAATGTAAGTGTGAAAGATCTAATAGGAATTACAATCTGGAGCATATCCTGTAGCATTTGGGATGCTTAGCAGAACAAATGGATGACATTTAATGTGTCTATATTAGAAAGTCTTAATTTAAAAAAAATATATATGTATATTTAACTTTTAACTTAATGCTGCATTTAAGAAGTGCACACCAAAAAAGGTTTGGAGTTTTTGTTACTGTTATTTTGTTTGGAACATTATTTTGTTTATGTTGTGATTTGGTGAAAACAAATGGCAGTCTGACAAGTAACACCTATCTATTTCTGAATATATCTTTAATGAAAGACTAATTTTGCCCAGATTGGAAAACGATACAGTGATAGCATGGAGAACTACATAAAACAATGGGTTTCAAAGAACCGAATTTGTATTTGTGCTTTGCAACTATTTGTATCATCATAGCCAGTAATAACACTAAAAGAAGGTATCATTTATTGGTAGTTTGTTATGGGCAGCAGTTGGCTCAAATATTATGAACATATATTATTGCTTTTAATTCTTATGACAATCCTGTGGGTTTGATATTATTTCCATTTTTTAAAATGAAACTGAAGTTCAAACAGATTAAGTGCATTTCCCAAGATCACTTAGCCTTTTTAAGACCTTAGATACTGTATTCGTAAAGGTCAGGGACTGGACTCACAACCTCAAAAAATTCCTTCCAGCCCTAAGACGTCTGATTTTCTTTAAGAGGTTCTTAGGAAAGAGACTCTATCCCTATTAACATCCCACATGATAGTACAATTTACACACTGCAATGACCAATAGATATTAGTTTAATTTTGCCTAGGTTCATATTTTTAAAAAGTCAATCCGTACTTTTTAAAGTATTTTTAATTTACATGTAATAATTATACATATTTATGAAATACAGAGTGATATTCTCATAGATGTATATAATGGGTAATAATCAAATCAGAGTAATTACCTTATCTATAACCTAAAACATTGATTTTCTTTTGTATTAGGAACATTCAAACTCTCTTCTAGCTTTTTGAAAATATACAATTATTAACTATATTCACCCTGCAATGCTATGAAACACTAGAACTTATTTCTCCCATATAGCTATAATTTTGTGTCTGTTAACCAATAACTCCCTCTTTCCCCATCCCCTTACCCTTCTTGACCTCAAATAGCCATAATTCTACTCTCTAGTTTTTTAAATTTATAATTGACACATAAAAACTGTACACATTTATGAGGCACAGTGTGATATTTCATTGCACGCATTGTACAATGATCAAAATAATCACCACATACATCACTTTAAACTTTTATCATTTCCTTGCAGTGATAATATTCAAAATCTTCTAGCTATCTTAAAATATACATTGTTATTATAGTCACCCAACTTGTGTAAATAGAAAACCAAAACTTATTCTTCCAGTCTAACTGTACCTTTTGTCCTGTTGACCAACTTCTCCTGTTCCCCTACTACTCCCTACCCTCCCAGGCTCTGGTAATCACTATCCTACTCTCTGTTTCTACAAAATCATCTTGAGATTCCATATATGAGGGAGATCATGTGGTATTTCTTTTTCTGTAACTGGCTTAATTCACTTTATATAGTATCCTCCAGGTTGATTCATGCTGCTATAAATGACACGATTTCAGTTTAAGGCCAAATATTCCAAAATATATATATTATATTTTCTTTATCCATTCATCTGTACATGACCATTTAGGTTAATCTCGTATCTTGACTATTGTGAATTGTGCTGAAATGAACGCAGATTGCAGATAACTCTGAAATGCTGGTTTCATTTCCTTTATACATATATCCAGAAATGGGATTGCTGGATCATATGGTGGTTCTATTTTTAATTTTTTGAGCAATATTCATACTGTTTTTCTTAGTGGTTGCACCAATTTACATTCCCATCAACAGTGCATAACAGTTCCCATTTCTCCACATCTTTACCACTATTATTTTGATAATAGCCATTCTAACTGGTTATCTCATTGTGGTTTTGATTTGCATTTTCCTGATTAGTGATGTTGAACATTTTTTCATATATCTGCAGGTCATATGTATATCTTCTTTGGAGAAATGTATATTCAGATACTTTGCCCATTTTTTAATTGAGTTATTTGGCTTTTTTCTTTTGAGTTGTTTGTATTTCTTATGTATTCTGGATATTAAACCCTTGTTGGATGAATAGTTTGCAAATATTTTTCCCATTCTACATATTGTCTCTATTACTGGGGGAACCTGCCCCCAATATTTCAATGTAGATTCTATTTTCTGTAAGTGTCACCTGGCTGAGAAATAAAGAGAGACAGTACAAAGAGAGGAATTTTACAGCTAGGCCACCAGGGGTGACATCACATATCGGTAGGACCATGATGCCTGCCTGAGTCTTAGATCAGCAAGTTTTTATTAAGGGTTTCAAAAGGGGAGGGGGTGTAAGAACAGAGAGTAGGTACAAAGATCACATGCTTCAAAAAGCAAAAAGCAGAACCACTGATAAGGGTCTAACAAAGATCACATGCTTCTGAGGGAACAGAGCAAAGGGCAAAAGCAGAACCACTGATAAGGGTCCAACAAAGATCACAGGGCAAACGGCAAAAGCAGAACCACTGATAAGGGTCTATGTTCAGTGGTGCACATATTGTCTTGATAAATATCTTAAACAGAAAACAGGGTTTGAGAGCAGAGAACTGGTCTGACCAAAAATTTACCAAGGCTGAGTTTTCCCAACCCTAGTAAGCCTGAGGGTTCTGCAGGAGACCAGGGCTTATCTCAGTCCTTATCTCAACTGCATAAAACAGACATTCCCACAGCAGCCATTTACAGACCTCCCCCCAGGAATGCATTATTTTCCCAGGGTATTAATATTAATATTCCTTGCTAGGAAAAGAATTTAGTGATATGTTTCCTACTTGCACGTCTGTTTATAGGCTCTCTGCAAGAAGAAAAATATGGCTGTTTTTGCCCAACCCTGCAGGCAGTCAGACCTTATGGTTGTCTTCCCTTGTTCCATAAAAATCACTATTATTCTGTTCTTTATCAAGGTGCACTGATTTCACATTGTTCAAACACACGTTTTACAATCAATTTGTACAGTTAACACAATTATCACAGTGGTCCTGAGGTGATGTACATCCTCAGCTTATGAAGATACCAGGATTAAGAGATTAAAGACAGGCATAAGAAATTATAAAAATATTGAGAACTGATAAATGTCCATACTGAGATGAAATCTTCATAATTTATGTTCCTCTGCTGCAGCTCCAGCCAGTCTCTCCCTTCGGGGTCCCTGACTTCCCATAACACTCTATGCTCTGTTGTTTCCTTTGCTGTGCAGAAGTTTTTTAGCTGAATATAATCCCATACATCTATTTCCATTTTTGTTGCCTGTGCCTTTGAAGCATTACGCATAAAATCAATGCCTAGACCAGTATTCTGAACAATTTCCCTATCTTTCTAGCAGTTTTGTAGTGTTGGATCCTATATTTAAGTATTGAATCCATCTTGAATTTATTTTTGTGTATGGTGAGAGATAGGGGCCTAGTTTCATTCTTCCTCATACAGATATACAGTTTTCCTAGCACCAGGTATTGAAGAGGATGTCCTTTCTTCAAGGTATGTTCTTGGTTGAAAATCAGTTGGCTGGCTGGGCGCAGTGGCTCAAGCCTGTAATCCCAGCACTTTGGGAGGCCGAGGCGGGTGGATCACGAGGTCAGGAGATCGAGACTATCCTGGCTAACACAGTGAAACCCCGTCTCTACTAAAAAAAAAAATACAAAAAACTAGCCAGACGAGGTGGCAGGTGCCTGTACCCAGCTCTGTCTCTTATACACATCTAGATGTGTATAAGAGACAGGTGTAAACCCAGGAGGCGGAGCATGCAGTGAGCTGAGATCCGGCCACTGCACTCCAGCCTGGGCGACAGAGCGAGACTCCGTCTCAACAAAAAAAAAAAAAAAAAAAGAAAGTCAGTTGGCTAAAAATATGTGAATTTATTTCTGAGTTCTCTAGTCTGTTCCATAAGTCTACATATCTGTTTTTATACCAATAAAACAGATATGTTTTGATACCAATAAAACAGATACACTGTTTTGCTTATATAGCTTGGTAATATATTTTGAAGTTGGGAAGTATGAGGCTTCCACTTTTTTGTTTTGATTTTGCTCAGTATCACTTGGGCTATTCAGAGTCTTTTGTGGTTCCAAACAAGTTTCAGGCTTTTTTTTGTATTTCTGTGAAGAATGTCATTGGTATTTTGATAGGGATTGCAGTGAATCTATAGAATGTTTTAGGTAATAGGGTCATTTTAACAATATTAATTTTTCCAATCCATGAGCACGTCTTTCCATTTTCGTGTGTCCTATTTCTTTCATCCATGTTTGTTAGTTTTCATTGTGGTGATCTTACACTTCCTTAGTTAAATTTATTCCTATTTTTTTATAGTGGATGTAAATGGGATTGTGTTCTTGATTTCCTTTTTGGATAGTGTTATTAGTGTATAGAAATGCTACTAATTTTTATATGATGATTTTATATCCTGCAACTTTACCAAATTTACTTATCAATTCTAAAATATTTTTGATAGAGTCTTCAAGTTTTTTTTTATAAAAGATCATGTCATCTACAATCAGGGACAATTTCACATCCTCTTTTCCAATTTGAATGCCCTTTCTCTTGACTAATTGATCTGACCAGAACTTCCAATGTTATGTTGAATAAAAGTGGTGAAAGCTGGCATCCTTGTCTTGTTATAGATCTTACACAAAAGGCTGTCAATATTTCCCTATTGTGTTGACTGTGGGTTTGTCATATATGACCTTCATTTTGAGGCATGCTTCTTTTATACACAGTTTGTGAGGGTTTTTATTTTAAAGGGATGTCAAATTTTATCCAATGCTTTTTCTGCATCTATTGAAATGGTCATATGATTTCTGTCCTTGCTTCTGTTGACGTGAAGTATCACAGTTATTGATTTGTATATGTCAAACCATCCTTCCCTTCCTAGGATAAATCCCACTTTGTCTTGTTGTGTTAGCTTTTTGATGTACTGGATTTGGTTTGCTAGTATTTTTCTGAGGATGTTTGCATCCATGCTCATCAGGGATACTCGCCTATAGTTTTCTTTTATTAGGGCATCCTTGTCTGATCTTGGTATCAGGATGATGCTGGCCTCAGAGAACAAGTTAGAAAGAATTCCTTCTTCTACAGTATACTGTAATAGTTTATGAAGAATTGGTGTTAGTTCTCCTTTAAAAGTTTGGTAGAATTCGGCAGTAAAGCCACCTGGGCTTTTCTTTTTTGAGAGATATTTTATTACTGGTTCAATCTTGTTACTTCTTATTGGTCTGTTCAGGTTTTCTGTTTCTTCCTGGTTCAATCTCAGTATGTTATGTGTTTCTGAAAATTCATTCCCTCCAGGTTTTCCAGTTTTGAGGAAATTGCATAGTTGTTCATAATAGTCTCTAATGAACCTTTGTATTTCTGTGGTATTCATTGTAATGTCTCCTTTATTTCTGGTTTTCATTGGATATTCTCTTTTTCTTAGTCTGTCAATTTTGCTTAGCTCTTTAAAAAACAGCTTTCATTTAATCTTTTGTAGTTTCTTATCTGTATTTTCTTCAGTTCTGCTCTTTTCCTTTCCATCTACTAACTTTGAGTTTGGTTTGCTCTTGCTTTTCTAGTTCCTTTCAGTTTTCTGTTGGGTTGTTCACTTAAAATCTTTCTACTTTTTTGATGTAGGCATTTATTGCTATAAACATCCTTCTTAATACTGTTTTGACTAAATGGCATAGATTTTGGTATGCTGTGTATATGTTTTCATTTGTTACAAAAAGTTTTTATGTTTCCTCTTTTTTGACAAAATGGTCATTCAGCAGCATGTTGCTTAACTCCCATATTACCTGGGCCTTTGAAGTCTTACCTACAAAATACTTGCCTACGCAAAGATTTGTAGTGTCCAGATTCCTATTTTTATCTAGTTTTTATCCCATTGTGCTCTAAGAAGATACTCAATATGATTTTGATTTTTAAAAGTTGGTTGAGATTAGTTTTGTTGCCTAACATATGGTATGTCTTAGAAAATATTCCATTTGCTGATGAGAATGTTTTCTGTAACTATTTGATAAAATGTTTTGTAAACGTTGTTAGCTCCATTTGATCTATAATGCAGTTTATTTTTTAGTTTTTGTGTACAGAATCTAGCTAATGCTAAAAGTGGTGTGCTCAAGTCCTCAATTATTATGTTGGAGTCTACATCTGTCTTTGGCTCTAATATTTGCTTTATATATCTGGGTGCTTCAGTGTAGGGTGCATATATATTTACAATTGTTACATCCTCTGGCTAAATTGATCCCTGATACAGTTAGTCTGTGTCCCTGCTCAAAGTCTCATCTTGAGTTTTAATCCACATAATCCCCATATGTCAAGGGCAGGACCAAGAATAGAGGTAATTGGATTGTGAGGATGGTTTCCCCCATGCTGTTCTCATGACAGTGGGTGAGTCTTATGAGATCTGATGGTTTTATAAGCATCTGGCATTTCCCCTGCTTGCATTCATTCCATCTTGCCACCCTGTAAAGAAGGTGCCTTCTTCTCCTTTGCCTTCCACCATGATTGAGTTTCATGAGGCCTCCACAGAAATGCAAAACTGTGAGTCAAACCTCTTCTCTTTATAAATTGCCCCGTCTCAGGTATTTCTTCATAGCAGTGTGAGAACAGGCCAATACAATCCCTTTATCACTGTGTAATGACCTTTCTTGTATCCTTTTATGTTTTTAGATTCAAAGTCTATGTTTTTAGATTTGTTGTCTAAGTATAGCTACTCCTGACCACTTTTGGTGTCCATTTTTGTGGAATATCTTTTTCTTAATCCCTTCATTTCCAGTGTGTGTCTTTCACAGGTGAACCAAGTTTTTTGTAGGCAGCATATAGCTAGGTCTTTCTTGGTAATTCATTCAACCCATCTATATCTTATTTGGGGAATTTAAACCTTTTATATTCAAGGTTGTTATTGAATGGTGATCTTACTCTTATTATTTTGTTAATTGTTCTGTTTTGCATATCCTTTCTCTTTATTTTTGCAGTTTAGTGATTGTAGTGATAATGCTTGATTTATCTTTCTTATTTGTATATCTGCTCTACCAGTGAGTTTTATATATCGTGTATTTTCTCCATGGTAGATATATTTTCACTTCCTGACATAGGACTCACTTAAGTATTTCTAGTCATGAATTCCCTCAGTTTTGGTTTGTCTGGAAAATACTTTGTTCTTCATTTATGATGGATATCTTTGCTGGATATAGTGTCCTTTTCTGAAAGCTTTTTTCTCTTTCAGCACTTTGAATATATCATTTTGTTCTTTCCTGGCTTATAAGGTTTCTGTGCCAAGAAATGTGCTGTGAGTCTAATGCAGACTTCCTTATATGTGACTTGATGCTTTTCTTTTGCTGTTTTTAGAATTCTCTTTTTGTCTTTTACTTTTAACTATAATGTGCCTCAGAGAACCATTTTGGGTTAAATTTATTTGAGGATTTCTGAACTTCCTGTTTATCTCTCAAGACTTGGGGGATTTTCAGCTATTATTTCATTTAATGGGTTTACTATGTCTTTTCTCATCTCTTCACCATCTGGAACTTCCAAATTTTGAATATTTGTTCACTTAATGGTGTCGTGTATGTCACATAGGCTTTCTTCATTTTTAAATTTTTAGGGGAGGGGTTGGAGGGAGATCCGACTGGTTTATTTCAAAAGGCCTACCTTCAAGTTCAAAAATTATGTGCTCTGCTTGATCTAGTCTATTGTTGAAGCTCTTGATGGTTTTTTTATTCATTGAAGTCTTCAGTTCCATAATGTCTCTTTGGTTCTTTTATATCTGTCTCTTTGTTAGATTTCCCATTTAGGTAATTATTTTCTGGATTTTGTTGAATTGTCTGTGTTCTCCTGTAACTCACTGGTTTCCTCAAGATCATCGTTTTGAATTCCTTTCCTTTGAGACCAATTACTGGAATATCACTGTGCTCCTTTGAAGATGTCACATTTTCATGCTTATGTTTTTTATGTCCCTATGTGTATCTGGTGTAACACTCACTCTTTCCAATGTTATGAAGCAGATTTAGAGGGAAAGATTTTTCTGGTAGATGTACCTACAGTGTCAGTTGAGAAGGGTGCTTTGGCTTTGGCTCTTGGTGGGTGCAGTGATGTAGTTTCTGTATGATTTCTTTCAGCTATAGTAAACATCAGTGTTGTCTGCAAGTTCCACAGTGGCCTAGGCTGCGGTTGTTTGTGGAGGCTATGGTTTGACTTTGCTGGGAACAGAGACACTGGGTAGGCCAGTCCTTGGGTACTTGGGAGATATACATGGGTGTGCAGTAGCCGTGCTACTGGAGGGGGTAGGATAGTCAGCACTAGGGATAGCAAACTCCAGATGGGCCTTAGGCCCCTTAGCATCATTCCTAGGTGCCAGCAGTGGCAGTAGTGGATACTAGGTGGGCCAGTTATTGAGCCCCTGGCAGGGCACACATGGGTACATGTCAGTTCCACTGCTGGAGGGGGCAGGGTCACTGTTGGTGGTGAAAGACCCATGTGGGCAACTCTCAGGCTCCAGTAAATGCACACTTCAGCTCCCAGTGTCCTTGGGGCAACCTCACTGATGTGCCAGAGTGTCTGTTTCCCAGGGTACGGGGCACTGCATGGGCTCAAGTGCTGGGTCCAGCTGGTCTCACAATGCTGTGGCTGTTTGAGTGGATGTGGGTGATCTTAGTGGGGCCCCAGGACAGGATGCAGTCTGTATTGTCTCTGTTCTCAATATGGTACCACGCTGCAGCAGCCTGGATCCCAGTGGTGGGGGTGACCCAACATGAATTTCCTCTCTGGAATAATGCAGTCACACAGATTCTAAGCAGCTCTCTATACTAGACTCAGGGCCTGTGAAGGCTGAGAGGCTCTCCTGCAATGAAGACTGCAGGTACCTGTGGTAAGAATGTAGACTTCTGGGGATCTTACACCTGCCTTTTCCCCACAATTGGGAGTCCCTCTTGACTCAGCTAATTTTGTCCAGCTGCTTTGCTTCCTTCTCTATGCAGCCATCTCAAGTTTCTGTGCCTCAGCAGATCTTTGTCCCTTTCTGGTTGAATTCCAATATTCTCCCTTGGACACTCTATTCCATGTGAGGTTATCTAATTGTTGCTTTGGTCCTTTTTTGTGGAGGAAATGAGTGCTGGGCACCTCTAGTTAGCCATCTTCACATTTCACTTTTTATTAAACCAAAAAAGTAAAATTAGTAATCATAGTTATAGGCTTTAAACATGCAGCCACTTCAAAGTAAAATAAATATTTGCCATAAACCAAGTAAGGTCCGGGATATAATAATGAATTCACAACATTTACACTTATTCAGGGTTACAGTGGTGACTCTAGTGGGGGAGTTACTGAGCAAAAACATAGTGGAGTATTAATGTCCATATCTAACTTTTTAATGTTTTGATCTGCGTATTCAGCAAACAGAATGAATGGCTTTGTAAATATTTTTTCTCAGTAGGTTTAGGGGCCTTCATTAGGAAGGCTTTGACCATGATTCATTTGTTGTCATTGTCATCCTCTACTCTATTTAGGTCCACTAGGACCCAACTAACTCCAGAAATTGCATTTTATTTGGAAACAGGGGGCACTGAACAATGACCTAAATGTAAAACATAATCCTGGAGGAATGAAGGAGAAGCAATAGAGAGCCACTGAAAACCAAAATCAATGTCAACATCCTGTAAAAGGAGTGATGAAAGTGCAAATCTGAAGTTGTCTGAAAAACCAAAAGGTAGAGTTACAAAGCCAAGAGGGAAAACAAAATGTTTCCTGGAACCCAATGTCCATATGATGGAAAGGTAAAAAGTGGAACACTTCAGAAAGTGATAAGAAATGATAGATACATTAGGGAAAAAAAAAAACTAGAACAAAAATATGAGTGAAGCTGTAATTTCAGGTGGTGCTAAGTACAGTGGGGACCACGACTTATTAGCTATCAACAAAAAGAAAATCTGAACCTGGGATCTGAATTAGATTTAGAATCTCCTAAAGGATAAACAAAATGAAAATGTTACTTAATTACTACTCTTGAATATATTCTTTATGACACATATTTCCTTTTTATCTGTTAAAAATACCTTGTAGAACTTGAACCTAACATTTTATTCACCCATACAACTTTAAAAATCATTCTGATCCACACCTGCTTTGCCTGAGTGATTTTTAAAAAACACTCATTTTACATTTTAAGCCACTCATTTTACAAATATATTGAATACCTATGGTTAGTTACCTTGCTTAGCATTGGAGCAATAAAAAGGTGAAGTTTTAAATTTTTGCTTTTGAGTAACTCACAGTCTAATGGGGGAGACAGATGATTATACAGTTAATTTCAACACCATTTTTAAAGTGCCATGATAAGTGTGACATGGTGCTACAACCAAGTTCTGTCCTAAGAGCGTGGAAACCTGCATTGCTCAAGGTAGAGGCAATCTGCTACTTTAAAGCTGCCAGCAATTTTCTTAATCATTTTTGGAGAAGGCAGACTCCCTTTCGGAAGGCATATGCCAAGGGTGGGTGCAGAGGGGATTAGAAGAAGGAGGGGATTAGGAGGAGTAGATTTTTGCAGGGGAAGGGAGGGTGGCTTATGTCATGTTACTGGGCCATTTAGTAAAGCAAAGGACAGCCACCAACCTATCCTCTTCATTGACACAATGAGTAGTGAAACTCCTTTGTCTACTTAATAACAGCTTACCTTCACAGTTCTCACATCATGTACTGGGCATAGTCCTAAGTTCCTTACCCGTATTACTTGCCACAACTCTATGAGGTAGGGACCCTTTATGCAGGTAATGAGTAGAGTATTAGTTCTGTTTTTTAAGTTGAGAAAACTGAGGCACAGACAGTTGACTTTCCCCAGGGCACACAGCAAGTAGAGTGGAGTCAGGATACTAACGTGTAAAGGTGCCAAAGCCTAGATGTTTGACTGCTACTCCATACTGCCCCCACTACCTTCACTGTCAGCAGACTGGCTTTTCTACAGAAAGTTATTACTATGATCAATCAAAGATGTCCACTAACTATTCAACACTGCCCTCAGCAGGAGTGGAGGGTCTTTAAACCTTCTCTTTGATTTGGGCAGGCCCTATGGCCACTTTGAGCACAGAATATGACAGAAGTGTCATGTGCCTGTTTCCAGGTCTTAACAGACTGGCAGCTTCCACTTCCTCTGTCCTGAAACACTACTTAAATTTTTAAAATCTGAAAAAGCAAATAAGTGCTATAAAGAATGTATTTAAGAGTAGTGAGCCCTAAGACTATCACTAAGAAGTCTGACTACCCTGTTTAAGAGACCACACGGAGAGACTTCAAGGTTTTTATGAGACTACATGGAGGAGGGAGGGGACCACTTGAATCCAGTCTTTCAGCGATGCCCTTGGAGGTAATGGGGATTCTTGGTCCCGCCAGACCAGCCCTGCCTTCAGCCAGATAAAACACCACATGATCCCAGTCAGTGCAATGTGGAGAAGTAGCTTAGCATCATGCAAAATGCTAACCTTCAAAATCATTACATGTTAATTTTAAAAAAAGGAAAAAGAAAAAATGTTATTTTAAACCACTGAAGTTTGGGGTAGTTTGTTATTCAGCAATAGATTACCAGAACAAATACAATGACTTAGAACTGGGTATGAGATAGGGATAACAGGAATAAGGAACCCCAAAGAAAGGTAGCACACTGGGACCTGGGGTGATGCTGTTCCTACTGGTAGGACGGGGAATCAGATTTCAAGTGGGGGTGGAAGGATATCACCAGAGAATGAACATCTTTTTGTTCTTAATCCAAGCTTTGCTTTCTGCATGTGAGTTTTCCCGTTACACTTAATTCTTCAGTAAGGTTTTGTTAAACCTTACAGCCTGGATTACAGAGAGAACAAAAATGGCACAACAAGAGAGAGAAGGGATAAGCAAATCATTCACCATGTTCTGCATAACATAGAATAAATGCCCTCATTCTTAGGGCAGGCTGTCTGGGTTCAAATCCCAGCTCCACAAATTACTTGTTTTATCCCCTTGAAAAAATTACTTGAATCCTTTGTGACTCAGTTGCCCCATCTGTACAATTAGAGTTGGTACTGACTCACTTATGTCTCCTATCTCCATGATCAAGGGAGAAGAAACCATCCCATCCTCCTCCTCAGCACTCACAGCCTTGCCTCTACGATCTTCCATGAATCTTAGTTTGAGGGGAATGAGAAGGGTCTAGAAACCTGGAGAGTGACTACAACACCAGTAGATAACAAGCATTTTAGACAGAGGGGGCGGCACGAGAAAACACCTGTGGGTGAGAGAGAGCAATGTGTCTTTGGAGAACCACAAGCAGATCAAAACAATGTTATGTCTGGTGTGTGGCATAGAAGGTGTAGGTAGTGAAGTGAACAGAAGGAGACGCACTGGAGAGGGAAAAGCAAGAGCCAGGCCTTATTTTCCATGGCAAGTAGTTTGGGCTTTAGTGTAACAGCAAGAGGAAAGACAACTACACAAAAAATGAAACTGTAGACATATTGTACCTATCATGTATTAACATTCAATCTTCATAAGAAATCTGTAAGGTAAGTAGGAAATATATCGTTATTCCATTACTAATTTAAAAAACTGAGGTCTAGAGGTATAGCTGCTAGGACTCAACAGATTTGTTGAGCCTTCTCAGACGCAAGCGACCGGAGGGAGGAAACAAACTGCTGGAGATAGGAGCCCGTTTAAAATATACACATGTAAAGAGAAAGGTCACTTTATAAGTTCTTTTTCTCATCGCCCGGATACTGTGGTCTGAATGTTTGTGTTTCCCCCACACTTATCTATTGGAATCAAATTCCCACTGTAATTTTATTAAGTTGTGGGGACATTGAAAGCTGGGGACTGTTGTCCTTACAAAATAGGCCAAAGGGAGTTCACATATCCCCTTCCACCACGTGAGGTTACAAGAATATGGCCCTTGCCAGGCACTGCATCTGCCAACACCTTCCTCTTAGAGTTCCCAGCCTCTAGAACTGTGAGAAATAGACTTCTGTTATTTATAACCCACCCAGTTTATGCTATTTTGGCATAGCAGCCAAATAGACTAAGACACTGTTTACTGTACATGAAAAGAAAAGAAAAAAAGCATTCTAGGCAATCCAGCTCATGTACCTAGATTTACCTTCCACACTACATAGTATTAAACTAAACAGAAGTTGGCTATTACATATGCCAAACTTAACAAATGATTCTTCTCAGCAAAGTATTTCTGTCTTATGCCATAAAACAAGAAGAAACTTTTGTTCAACTAGACAATACTGTCCATATAAAAAACAGCAAATTATTGTGATGGCCGTATCACACTTCAGGGCTAAGAGTGGATAAATCAACATTACAGCCTGACAATTAGGTAGAAATAATTTTTATTAATTCTCAGCTTATCTTGTCCTGTGTTAGCAATATGAATGAAATTCACATTTTTTTTTTCCTGAGCAAAAAGACTTTTATATCCAAGTCTGCCTGATCTGGGCCAATTTTTTATGTTTCCATTTCATCTACCATGCTTTATTCACAACTATTAAGGAATAAAGAAATACAGAAGTCAGTCTTTCTACGATCATTAACCTTTGAAGTTTCTAATCTAGCCAGAGTGCCTTAAGACTCAGAATGATTTAGTTAGAAGTATTTGCATTTTTCAATAAAATGAGACCTGTATTTTTAATAGCATCCCTCTGATTTTCAAATATTAAACCCTACCAATAACTAGAACCAATAACCAGAACCTTTGTTCACATGAACAATAGTATTATTTAAAGTACTACTGAAAGGAAATGGTATTATTGGAAGTCTCCCTCATCTAAGGAAGAAAGAATAAACAAAATTCATTATTATTCTATCATTTGTTGGTGGCTAGGAATTCAGCAGATGAAAACAATGACGTTTCAGACCATTCTGAATGCTATCTTTATGACCTCTCACTAGGTGCTTTCACCATAACAGAACAAAAATTTTAAAACCAACCATTACTGCTTTTCTAGTATTGAGTCAGGAAGTATTTTATCACTGCTACTCTCAGAAAACAGTTCCATTACCTTTGGGAGGCCGAGGCAGGCAGATCATGAGGTCAGGAGTTCAAGACCAGCCTGACAAACATGGTGAAACCCCATCTCTACTAAAAAAAAAAAAATACAAAAATTAGCCAGGCATGGTGGCACACGCCTGTAATCCCAGCTACTCGGGGGGCTGAGGCAGGAGAATTACTTAAACCCGGGAGGCGGAGGTGGTAGTGAGCCAAGATCACACCACTGCATGCCAACCTGGGTGACAGAGCAAGACTCCATCTTAAAAAAAAAAAAAAAAAAAAAAGGGGGGGGGTTCATTAACTCCACATTCCTTAGACTCCATTCTCTCTCACCAAAGTCTCTCACCATTGCCACAATTCACTCATTTATTAAGTCTTGTGATAGTTCCTTAAATTTTCTTACATGGAACCATTACCATTAGAAATGCCTTATTTCAGGTTCTTGCTGTAAACAATTCAAACCACTCCCTGATTTCTTTTCGTTCTACTCATTCTCTATTCAAGCAGTCAACATGATCTTTCCAAACTGTAATCCTCATTATAGATCTTTCAACTTCAAAATCCTAAGACAATTTTCACATTCTTGAAAATAAGTTTTAAATTTCTTAATATGTCCCTTCTCATTGCTTATGAGCTGCGATTCCAGCCCTCCGGTAAAGGGTGAGGTGATACAGTCTATGCTATTGGCACATGAAGCTAGCAGAAGTAGACTAGAACCAAGTGCAAGCAATGGTTTAGGTTTAAGATTTTAGGTTCCAGAGCTTAAGAAGAAATCCAGGCTCCTCAACTGGCCTGAGGTCTTCAGCTGAGAATTTGGAGGCATCATACAGGGTCACATGAAATAGATGTCATGATTGCCTACTGAAGAGTAGGTCTCCAGTTCTTCCATTTTTCCTTTCTTGTATTGGAGGACAACTGGGCAGCTGAAACTGGACTCTCTCCAGGATGTTCTGATTGATCTAATCCAAGTGAGGTTATGGAGTCTTTCTTGCCATGGTGAATGGTTCAGGGAAGGGTATATAACCTATTTCCAATCCAAGCAGCCCATGGCTTTCCTCTGGCCCCAAGGATTGCTTCAGATGCAGGTACATCATCTAAGATGCCCCAGTCATAATAATAAAGCTCTAGACTTCAGTAAATGCAGGAAGACATTCTGTCTCTTCCCTTGGCTGTGAAAATGGAGTTTGTAGACTGGAGCTGTTGGCAGATACTTTGCCACTACTATGAAGTCAGACTAAGAATAAACTCAATACATATGTGGGCAGAGGGTGAGGCAAAATAAAGAGGCACAGAAACATGGAGCTGCATTCCTGAAGACATTATGGACAAGTGGGTGGTTTATTATGTGAGCCAATAAATTCCCTCTATTGTTTAAGCACAGACCTACCACCTCAACCATTCTTATCCTACATCCTCTTTTTTTCGTAATAATCCTTGTAAATTTTTTTGCTCCACATCCACATTTCAACTATATTATCACCTCAGGAGAGGCCATCGGCATTTAATTTCTTCTTTGGAGCTAGCTGAGGGCTAAAAGTAGGCAAGTGCTTCCTAACGTATAGAAAAAGGAGGTGAGAGGTTAAGAATCTTCCATACAGACCCCTCTTTCTCCCTATCTTCAGCAGTCATTATGTTAAAAACGTTTAGTCTTTTGCCAGCTTGAATTGTGTTCCCAAGAGCCCCCTCTGTCAACTTGACTTTAGCAAATAGCAAGCCCTAGGAAATAAGGGGAGAAAGTGAGGTAGGGAAAGGAGAAAAACTCCTCACTCCACAGCGCACACCAAATTGCTCATGGTACCCTGAAAAGAAATGAGTGTTAAACAGTTCTCTGTTCTTCCTCTGTCTACAATCTCTTTACCTGGCTTATTGTCTTACAGATCTTGGCCCACCTTTTAAGACTTAACTTAAGGATAAGGTTATGAGGCCACAAGTACAATTGGGCATTTTCTCCTTCATATCTCCATTCTGGAACATAGACTTCTACCATGGTTCTTGCTATCCTTTTTTTTTTTTTTTTTTTTTAACACTTGTGTTCAATTCTCACCCTCCAATAATTCCCAATTAGCCATTTAAAAATGAAGTCCCTGTCAAATAGTAAGGACTCAAACACTTTGTATGCTGAATCTCATCTATTACGATACAAGCTAAAATATGGAAAGAATTGGTGCTAGACCTACATAATGAGAGTCTCCAGTGAATACTATAGACCAGGGGAAAACAGAAAGAGCATCTTTGAAAAAGGCAAGATATATAAACACTTTCAAGAGAAGGTAAAAATAAACTTTCCATTCAGGCCTGAAGTACATGACCCATGTGCTGAATCACCCAGCAGCAAACTACCCAGTAGGTCTACCCCTAGTCCATTTAATTAATCACCAGCCTAGATTCCTTCTAGTCAATCAAAATGCTGCCTCATTTAAATTTAACCTCACAAATCCTATGCTTATCTTGAACTCTACATAAACCCTGGCTTTTGCTTTCTTCAAAAGGCTCTACATTCATTTGTAGCTCAGTCTTGGAACACAAGAAATAAATTCAATTTTGTCTTTCATATTTGAGTCCCAAGTCTTATGAACTGTGAAACCCTTTAACCAATTACAGTCTTACTTGTTAGAGAACTTGAAAACATATCCGAGCTATAATGAATGTGGTATATTTCAGGTAGGTGAAATAAAACATTTTCCACCTAATGTTACCAAGCCATTCCCACATTTTCTATACTGCCCCTCCAACCTCTCTGCAAGTATTTTGTTTTCTATTTTATCTTATCTGCTTCCTTTCTTTTCTAGTCAATAAAGCTCAAGGCCATTGTTTAAAATTGTAAAAATTACTTGAAAAAAGCTCTAGAGGAACTATATGTATGTCTCAGTATAGTCAGTTTTGCTACAGCAAAACACACATACCAAGTAATTTATAATGAACAGAAATGCATCAGTTCACAGCTCTGAGGGCTGGGAAGTCCAATATCAAGCTGCTAGCATCTGTTGAGGGCTTTCTTGCTGCATCATAACATGGTGAAGGCATCACATGGTAGAAGGGCAAAGTGGGGCTGGAGACACAGAGGGGGCAAACCCACTCCCACAATAATGACATTTAACCATTCATGAGGTCAGAGCCTTCTTAACTCAAACACTTCTCAAAGGTTTTGCCTCGTAAACTAACCTGACAAATTTCAACATGAATTCTGGAGAGGACAAACATTCAAAGCATAGCAGAGTGTAAAATATGTTTAATCCAAAAATTAACCATTTATTTGCCCCGTTGCCCAACAGCAGTAGGGAGAGACATCCCCAAAGTGTCTGAGCTGCCTGAGATTTAACGTTCGATGTAGAACTTCACGAATAACTTTAATATAGATTTCTAGCAGCAAATTAATATTTTCCTAAAGGAATTTGTTTAAATGTCCATCTGTTATTTTAATTCCTGAAGAGATTTTACTGCTGGCATTTTTTAGTACACCCCTCTTTGTAATTTCATTCAAGCTATTTATCTAATGTAGTATCATCTTTTAAATTCTAAAAATTCAATGCAGAGTTACAAATACTACAAAGAAGTGACCAGGAAATTCCCACTATGTGCTTTGGCTCTGACATTTCACTTAAAATGGGTTTGGCAGATGGAGAATTGAGACTGGCGTCAGTTTTGACCAACTAATAGTAAAGTGGTTTGGTTCTAGGAATCTTCCTGTTCTTCCTCTTTGCTGGCAATTAAGATAACACAAGAAAGCACTCACATAGTGTCCCGCACACGAGCCACTCAATAAACATTTTGTGAAAAACAAAAACTCTAACATAAGAGAAATAAATATTGTAGTAGCTGTTTGCCAAAAATTTCTGATTGTCTGCCTTCCCAGTATATAGTGGGACTCCACTTGCTTCTTTATGGTCAGGTGGGGTGAAAGGAAGTAAGAGATGTCACTTCTAAAGCATTTAATTATCCCCACAAGATTCCCCAGAGCCTTCTTGTTCCTCTAAGTGATGACTGGCTATTTTAGCAGACTGGATCTCTGAATGATTATGATGACTAGAGCCTTCTAATGATCTGTGGGAACATGAAACATGAGCAAAAAAAAATAAACCTTTGTTGTTTTAAGCCATGGAAAATATGGGGTTATTTGCTACCACAGTAAGACATAGCCTATTTTGACTGATTCAAGTATAATATAACCCATTCAAGAATGTGAAGTTTATTCAGGCACCAAAAATACATGCTGATAGAGGGATTTCACTTAAAAGTAATATTTTTGGACACTGATAACATTATATTAAGCATAGATTATATAATCATTTAACATTCTTGAAATTAAGAAACTTCCAGTACAAATAGCATGAAAATGGCCTCTCATTTCACCTAATGTCAGAATCTCCGCTGATAAACTAAACTAACATTAGACGCCACAGTTAAAATAGCTGCACCCCTCACCGTATACTTTATGATCCAGCCCCAGCAATTGAGGTTTGTCTGCTGACTCCAGCTCCTCCAGATGCTGTCACTAATAATTATAACCAGGTCTTTTTTTCCCCCTTTGCTCGTTTCCTTCTTAGCATGAGTCAACAAACTTTGTTTTATGCTCTATAAGGGGCACTAGTCTTTCTTTTGTTCTTGGCAGAGGGAGGAATATTTTTAGAAAAGAACCTTGCTATTTTCAGAGGGGGGTCATTATCCGCCACAAAATGAGAAGAGTGTGTGTCTGGGAGGGCTGAGATACCCAGTTAGCAAATTCAAGCTCTCTGACTCCAAACCACAGAAGCCTCACCATTCTGATTAGCTTTGGTTGCAGAAGCAATTCAGGATGACACATCCCCTCTCTTACTACCTTGGCCTTTGTTTCTGGGGAACAAACAGGGTTTGGAGTTTTAGAGTTAAAAATAAAATCACATTAACACTGGGCATCATAAATCTTGACTTCAGCAAATGGGTACACCACCACAAATTTCCCAGAGATCAGCTAATCCTTGTGACAGAAATGTAGTGCAGTGTCTCTCTGCTGGGGATAGTGTGGGCATTATGTCTCATCAGCTCCTTCAGCTCAGAAAACTCAATCTGTGCAATTGACACTGTGTGCCTGGACATCACCAGCATCTAGAAAAAAAGAATATGTAAATGTTCTGAACAGATTTGTAAATTAGACTCCTCAGACCCTTCCATCTCCCCCTTTCCTTTCTTGTAATGGAAACAGCACTCCAGAACCAAACTCTCCCTTTCCCAGAGTTCGTTAACATTTTCTCAAAGAACGGTCCTACATAATTCCTAAATTGTGCTTGCCTTCTTTTACGTTGTGGCAAAGTGCAATTACAGTTTAAAGGGAATATTTATGTACATTAGTTAACGACATCATTGCAACTTACTGCTCACCCATCAACACTTAATTAGTGTAAGCATAAGTGACATAATTTGCTACAAGGCATGCATTTACTAGTAATGTGAGGTAATTTCATGCACTATGCACATTTTAAATATCTACTTTATACTTTGTCAGGCTGAATTTTTTTAATCAATAAGAGATATTTACATGGATCAGAAAGTGGTCTTCTTTCCTATTGTAGGCAAATACGCTGTTCTGACTTTGGAAGCATTTAATACTCTACAGGATTTTTAAAGCCAGAAAAGTTAAAGATGGTCTACAGACTCTGCCCTTGGGGATAAAGAATCCCCTGATGCACGTGGCATCATTACATTAATTATGTGTTGTCCTCTTTCATTTACAATGATTTGGTATGCATTTAAATATCTCCCCAGACATTACAAATTCTATGTTAGGGATATTGTTTTGAAATATAGTGGTCCTGTGAAATGGGGAGTTTCAAAGCACTGTCAAAAACTGCAAATACTCCTAAGAAATTATGAAGAATGGCCTTTCTGAAATGCATATTTATTCAAATTCAGTCCCTGCAGAGAATTCTGTAGTGGCTTTTCTTATGATTCATGGTCAAGTCCAAACCTCAGCAAGAGACACAAGACCCTTACTGATCTGGCCCTTGTCCACTTTGCAGTCTCCTGAGACTGTGTGTCCAAATCATTCCAAGGATTCTGGTCTCCTCTCACTACCATGGCTCATGCCAGGCTCCCCTCCTGCCAGGGCCCCCGCTTTCCCTCTCATCTCTCCTCAGACATGCGTCCCTGCTGTGAGCTCCTGTCTTTCCTGGCACGGCATCAATCACATGGCCTAGTGTTACTCACACATCTGTCTCCTCTACCGGATATTGGACGAATTGGATTTCACTTAGCTAATCTCCATGTAACTAAGGTGAATACAATTTCCTACAGAGACAGAATGGCATACTGAATAAGAACCTGGGCTTGAGAGTAAACAGTCCTCAATTCAAGGTGACTTTAGCCAAAGGGCTTCTCTGTGCTTCAGGTTCCTCACATTTAAAAAGGGAGAAGTGGCCTAAACGCCAGCCTCATAGATTGGTGGGCCCTAGTTGGGCTTCCCGAGCTACAGATATGGATTTTTCTCCCTGGTTGTCTCTTTGGTACACAAGCCCCATTCCACCCCCTGATTCTCATCTACAGGGCTGCCCTACTCCATCACACACTCAGCTCTGATTCTCAGCCTCCCAGCCCAGGTTAGCAACTTAGGCTCCCTACTGCTCTGCCGCAAAGTATTAACACTGATGTCCACAGCAATGCTGTTTTTCAAAATTATCTTTTCCCCCCTCAGGAAGGCAATCAACACTTCACCTCAAGATAGAAGTAGCCTAGATTTAAATTCCAGCTCAGCCACTATGTAAGTTATTTAGCAATTATTTAACTGCCAACCATATACCACGCAATGCATTAGCTGCTTAAGGTGCAATGGTGAGTGAAAACCACCTCCTTGAGCAAAACTGGTTCCAGTTGGGTCTAGGGACAGGTTTGGAACCTGTTGGAAGCTGCTTCCGTATAGTGGAGAAAAGAATCTCCTATTTGTAAGCTTGTTATGAGGCTAAAAAGAGAAAACATACATGGGAATATATTACGAACTATAAAGTTCTATGCAAAATCAGGATTATACAATTCTTATCTCTTCTGAAGTCTCTTCCAATTCTAAGTCCAGATAACCTAACAGTGTGGGTCGCACAGCTAAATGCACTTTCCTCTACAGTTTCTATGCTGTATTCCCCATAAGTTCACATCTTCCTGCTTGACAGGCTAATGTGCTGCTGCCATCCCCCTCGATATTAGTCTAATTCTGATTTGAGGCTACAGAAGTGACAAGTGAAGCTATTTTAGAGGTGCCTGGGGTCGTAAAACATTTTGAAAATTATTTGGCTGTCGAAGTCACGTCAGCGTAGATCTGCATGAAGTTTCTGTAGTTCTAAAGTGAACATGAGGTGCCTTTCCGCTTGTGCTCTGGAGAGAGCTGGCATGATTAACGGAGCCATCATCAGTCACTTTGCTACATGCCAGAGAGGCCTGCTCTGAGCCCACTAAGCCAGTGCCTTGGGGACTCACTCAGCAACTCTGAGGAAGCTTTGCAACCAAGAGGGCCTAAAAGGATCCAGGAATAGGAAACAAAAGTCTCTTACCATGAAAAGATACTTTTTTTTAAGTGTCAGAAATGGATGTCTTTTTTCAACAGGAGAGATCCTGAAAGCACTGAGAGGGATTATCCATCTTACACTTTCTCAAAGAATGACTGAGAAAAGTTGCAAAAATCAGAATTGAAATTATCTGGCCATTTATTCTTTCCCCCTAGTTTGTGCATTGAGCCTAGCTGCCCCCTTTAAATAATAATAATAAATCCAATGAACATGGGAGGACACTGACAAAAAATTGATCATTTTTCTTAGCAGCTTCAAACCAGTAGTTTTCAAACAAAGGCAGCCTGGAGGGACCATGTATTAGTCCGTTTTCACTCTGCTGATAAAGACATACCCGAGACTGGGCAATTTACAAAAGAAAGTGGTTTAATTGGACTTGCAGTTCCATGTAGCTGGGGAAGCCTCACAATCACGGCGGAAGGCAAGGAGGAGCAAGTCACGTCTTACATGGGTGGCAGCAGGCAAAGAGAGAGCTCGTGCAGGAAAACTACCTCTTACAATAACCATCAGATCTCTTGAGACTTACTCACTATCATGAGAACAGCACAGGAAAGACTTACCCCCATGATTCAATTACCTCCCATCAGGTCCCTCCCACAGCACGTGGGAATTCAAGATGAGATTTGAGTGGAGACACAGCCAAACCATATCAGGCCACGAAGGTGTTTTACTTATTACTGGGGGTGGGAGAAAAAGGTAGGGAGACTCTGGTGGGACCAGAGTCTGTGCTACAAATGTCAGGCCTGTAAAGGTAACCCCCACTTCACTTTTTATCTGTGTAAATTGAGGGCCATCCATACAGTCATTTAGATCTAAAATATCTAAATGACTGGAAAAGACTCAGGTGATTTCTAAACATATTCCTCTAAACCTCACACACTAAGCTGTAAAGTCCTTTAGGATTAGAACCATACGTTATCCATTCCTGTATCCACCATGTCACATAGTGCCTTGCACATAGAATATCCTCCATAGGCACTTGGTGAATGAATGAATAATGAGGTAATAGTTATGAAAGAACCAGGAGAAAGAGGAAGGAGAAACAGAAAAGAGGAGATAGAAATGGAAGAAGAGAGAAAAAGACAAATTGGATACAGAATAATTAACATATAAAATTAATAAATAAAAATCAGAGTATGTGGTGGTTTGTCAAGCGTAAGTGGCTTGACTGATAAAAGCAATCAGGGATGCCTTGTGCTTTGTCAAGGGAAGCAGAAATCATTGCCACACTCTCTCCCTGTACCCTGTTCCTTGTCCATCTTCCTCCCCAACCACAGACCCTACTGGACCATAGAGAAAACAGGAAGGCACCTTTCAGACAAACATTTGTCTTACACATGACAAATTTATCTTAGTTTCCTGGTTCCTATAGCCTTCTATATATAGATCTGTACTTCTAGACTACAGTGGCTGAAATTATTCTGCCTATTTCCATCACCTAATTCTATGCACAAAGATCATTTGCACAGCAGAGCCGCCATCATATAAGTCTACCCCACTAATGCACTCGAAGGATTCAAAGTGCTATGTCAGACTCAGCAGCTTTCAAACATTATTTTTAATGCACTGTGGAAAAGTAAGTGTGGATGGTGCTTTTGACCTTAATTATTTGTGATAACTAGCTGAATAGAACCACATGGTTCTCAGAGCTGAAAAAGCATATTTCCACAAACCTCCATCAAGTAATAATTATTGATGATTCCAATCTCTTTCAATAAATATTTCAGAGCATCACAGAGTCATGGTGTCAGTAGCAGACATGCTCAAAATGTCCTCCCAGATATGGGCTATTATTTTTTTAGTTGCACAAAACAGAGAGTTTTATCCTCCTCCCTCCTCAGTGGACTGATTTATTTATGTTGCAAACCTCTGCTTAAAAATTATAATATCTAAGAATTTATCACCCCATGTCTTCTTCCAAACACCTAAAACCACTCTTGCCCTCCACTGTACCTCATTTATATCAAATGGCATCTGTCTACCACCTTCAAAAGCACCATCTCTAGGCTCTGGGGAATAGTTGTATTTGAATAAGCCTGGATCTAAACCTGGTATAGAGTAAAATCTCTTAAGATTAGTCTGGATACATATAAATGGACTCCAAAATACAGCCAGCCCATTGTTACATAATGCATCATCTCAGTTTGGCCTGTCATTAGGTTTCTAAATCACCATATACAACTAGCAAAATATTTGTCATGTTATTAACAGACAAAAACTGACATCCTTTTCCCTTTAAAATAACAATACCTAGTTTATCTAAAACTTGTGTCTATCCTCTGACTCCAGTGATGAAAATAAACACAACAGAATTCAAAATATAAACTGTCAGTACAGGTCAAAGGCTCAGGCCAATTATATTTTACCTCTGAAAGATCTGGATGGGTTACACCCTTCAGTTCAGCTCTGCCAAGCTTCAGTAAATGGTGGGCACTCAGTAATTTTCACTGACCTCATGTACATTAAGAATTAAAAGCTCCAGCTAGGGTTCGATAGAATATTAAGAATGGAAGCCTAGTTAAAAAAGCAGACACACTGAATCACACAGATCCTACCTCCAATTTGTCTCTCACAATTCCTCATTTCACTTCTATGTTCCTGATTCAGACATTATCTCTGGCCTGGAAATAGCTCTTGCTTTCAAACAGCTTCTAGAACTGTAAACCAAGGCAAGGGCCATCTACAAAACAAATATATATAGGATCAAATTGACATCAGACTTCTCATCAGCAACTTTGAAAATTACAAGATAAAGATGCATTCGAAGTTCTACAAGATTCGGAACCTAAAATTCTACAGCCATACAAAATATCAATCAAGCCTGAGGATAAAATATACATATGTTTAGATATGCACAGCTTCAGAACATTGATAACCCAAGTGCCACTTGTGAGGAGAATTTTGAGTATGTACTCCAGATAAGAAAATGAAGTTGAAACCAAAAAATGGAGCTAACCCAGGAGGGCAAGATGCACTGATACTGTTCCTAACAATTCTTGGAACAATAAGTGGATCAAGGCAGTGACCAGTCCAGGTTACAGCAGACAGCTGAAGTGCTCTTGAAAAGTTTTCTTTGGAAGGAAGTATACTCAGTGCAAAAGATGAGCCTGAGTTATTTTAAGAATATGGTAAAAATTCATTTTTAACTTGACAACAATGGCAATAAAATACATTACATAAAAGACAAGAAATTCATTGATGTCAATTTAAAAAAAAAAAAAAA
>NW_012102699.1:55243-60944 GCF_000951045.1 Mandrillus leucophaeus
CTCCCGGGTTCACGCCATTCTCCTGCCTCAGCCTCCCGAGTAGCTGGGACTACAGGCGCCCGCCACCACGCCCGGCTAATTTTTTTGTATTTTTTAGTAGAGACGGGGTTTCACCGTGTTAGTCAGGATGCTCTCGATCTCCTGACTGCGTGATTCACCCACCTCGACTTCCCGAAGTGCTGGGATTACAGGCGTAAGCCACTGCGCCCGGCCCATTCATGGTTCTTACATTTAGAATGTAAATTACTGGTGATTTTCATTTCCGTCTTTACATTCTTACATAGTACCTAATTCCTTTTTTGCAATGATCACATACCAAACACACAAAAAAGATTTTACTATTGAAAATTAAATTTTAAAATGTGGTCATAATTCTATAATTAGCCAATTATAAAATATCCATACACCTGCTTCTAAATTTTGTATTTTTTAAATATTTTAAATATTAAGTGGGATTATGAATGTATATTCTCTATAAAATGGGATCATACAGAACATGTCACAATTTTTTCAAGCTACTCACCATCCATTTATTTACAACAGGTTCATGACTCCATTATATCACTATTGCACAAACTGGCAGACACATTCACTTGTCCAACATGTCTATTTTCCCCCGCGTATAAGATCCTGAAGCTAAGAACTATGATTTCATAATTCTGTACCTGAATCTTTTACCCAGGAAAGTCATGCAATATATACGTTGATCAACCTGACAGTAAGTTTGACATACTTCCCTCCTGTGCATGCAGTTACCAAACATTCCCTTTCATAAATATTAATGTTTGTGCACACAACAAAAGTAGCAGGGTGGCCGGGCATGGTGGCTCATACCTGTAAGTAATCCCAGCACTTTAGGAGGCTGAGGCGGGTGAATCACCTGAGGTCAGGAGTTTGAGACCAGCCTGGCCAACATGGTGAAACCATGTCTCTACTAAAAATACAAAAATTAGCTGGGCATGGGGGCGGGCACCTGTAATCCCAGCCACTCATGAAACTGAGGCAGGAGAATTGCTTGAACCAAGGAGGCGGAGGTTGCAATGAGCTGAGGTTATGCCACTGCATACCAACCTGGGCAACAGGAGTGAAACTCCGTGTCAAAAAAAAAAAAAAAAAAGTAGCAGGGTGATTATGCGAATATGCTGGCTTCCACATAGAGTTCTCAACAGCATAACTACTGATATTTTGAGCCGGATAATGCTTTATGGTAGAGGCTGCCTTCTGCAAGGTAGCAGGTTTAGGAGCATCCCCAGCACTGGACAGTAACACCCTCCTCCCTGTTGTAACAACTGAAATTGCAAGTTGTCTTCTGGAGGCCAAATTCACCCTGCTTGAGAACTGCTAACATAGAGATTGTGTGTATCACTCTTGAGCAGCCTCATCAGAGTTCACCTTCAAACCTTTCACTGGGTGAGGTATCCCCTTGCTTAGCCTAGATGTCACCAGGGCAGGATATCTGACCCATCCTTTACCTACCGTAGTCTTTTATGTGCAGCCACACTAACAGTTGTGGTTCTCTTTTGAACTATCCAAGAACAGTAGTAAATTGGAATGAGGGTGATCCTCATCTTTTTCATCAAAGATATTACATCAGCATTCCTTCTGTACTGCTACTGTGAAACATTTTAGTAAAAATTTAGCCTTCAGAAATTCTAGGCGAGAAAGTGCCATCTCTATGTTTGCAGGCATCCCCAAAACTCCAGGGTATACATTTCAGCCTCTCCCAAGAACTCTTTTCCATGCACTGCTCCATACATTACACAGCTCAACAAGGCTTCAGGAAGGAATGAGACGTCACCTCCTCCTGCCTCTCTAAAAGTATATCCCAATCATTATGAATGACTCTCAAAGCCCCTCTCTTGGGTTGAGGGGGAAAATTCACTCCCCTATTCTTCATGATGGGGAAAGAAAACAATCACTTTTCACCTTTGTATTAGTCTGTTTTCATGCTGCTGATAAAGACATAACCCAAGACTAGGAAGAAAAAGAGGTTTAATTGGACCTACAGTTCCACATGACCGGGGAGGCCTCAGAATCATGGCAGGAGGCGAAAGGCACTTCTTACATGGTGGCAGCAAGAGAAAATGAGGAGGATACAAAAGCAGAAACCCCTAATAAAACCATCAGATCTCATGAGACTTATTCACTACCAGGAGAACAGTATGGGGGAAACTGAACCCAAAATTCAAATTATCTCCCACTGGGTCCCTCTTGCAACTTGTGGGAATCATGGGAGTAAAATGCAAGATGAGATTTGGGTGGGAACACAGCCAAACCATATCATTCTGCCCCTGGCCCCTCCAAAACTCATGTCCTCACATTTCAAAACCAATCATGCCTTCCTAACTGCCCCCCAAAGTCTTAACTCATTTCAGCATTAACCCAAAAGTCCATAGTCCAAAGTCTCATCTGAGACAAGGCAAGTCTCTTCCACCTATTAGCCTGTAAAATCAGAAGCAAGTTAGTTACTTCCTGGATACAATGGAGGTACAGTAAATACAGCCATTCCAAATTGGAGAAATTGGCCAAAACAAAGGGGTTACAGGGTCCACGCAAGTCTGAAATCCAGTGAGGCAGTCAAATTCTAAAGCTCCAAAATGATCTCCTTTGACTCCATGTCTCACATCCAGGTCATGCTGATGCAAGAGGTGGGTTCCCACAGTCTTGGGCAGCCCCACCCTGTGGCTTTGCAGGGTACAGCCCCCTCCCGACTGCTTTCACAGGCTGGCGTTGAGCATCCGCAGCTTTTCCAGGCACACGGTACAAGCTGTCGGTGGATCTACCATTCTGGGGTCTGGAGGACAGTGGCCCTCTTCTCACAGCTCCACTAGGCAGTGCCCCAGTAGGGACTGTGTGGCAGCTCCCACCCCACACTTCCCTTCTACATTGCCCTAGCAGAGGTTCTTCATGAGGGCCCCACCCCTGCAACAAAGTTTTGCCTGAGCATCCAGGTGTTGCCATACATCTCCTGAAATCTAGGTGGAAGTTCCCAAACCTCAGTTCCTGACTTCTGTGCACTCCCAGGCTCAACATCATGTGAAAGCTGCCAAGGTTTGGGGCTTGTACCCTCTGAAACCATGCGATAAGCTGTACCTTGGCCTCTTTTAGTAACAGCTGCAGTGGCTGGGTTGTAGGGCATCAAGTACCTAGGCTGCACACAGCAATGGGGACCCTGGGCATTGCCTGCAAAACCATTTTTTCCTCCTAGGCTTTCAGGCCTGTGATGGGAGGGGCTGCCATAAAGACCTCTGACATACCCTGGAGACATTTTCCCCATTGTCTTGGGGATTAACATGGGGCTCCTGTTACTTATACAAATTTCTGCAGCTGTCTTGAATTTCTCCCCAAAAAATGGGCTTTTCTTTTCTACTGCATCATTATGCTGCAAATTTTCTGAACTCTTATGCTATTTCCTTTTTAAAACAAAATGCTTTTAACAGCACCCAAGTCACTTTTTGGATGCTTTGCTGCTTAGAAATTTCTTCTGTCAGATACCCTAAATTATCTTTCTCAAATTCAAAGTTGCACAAATCTCTAGGGCAGCGGCAAAATGCACCAGCCTCTTTGCTAAAACATTAGAAGAGTCATCTTTGCTCCAGTTCCCAAAAAGTTCCTCATTTCCATCTGAGACCAACTCAGCCTGGACCTTATTGTTCATATCACTATCAGCATTTTGGTCAAAGCCATTCAACAAGTCTCTAGGAGGTTCCAAACTTTCTCACATTTTCCTATCTTCTTCTGAGTCCAGTAAACGGTTCCAATCTCTGCCTGATACCCAGTTCCAAAGTTGCTTCTACATTTTCGGGTATCTTTTCAGCAATGCCCCACTCTACTGGTACCAATTTACTGTACTGGCCTGTTTTCACACTGCTGATAAAGACATACTGGAGCCTGGGAAGAAAAAGATTTAACAGGACTTACAGTTCCACATGGCAAGGGAGGCCTCAGAATCATGGTAGGAGGCAAAAAACTTCTTACGTGGTGGCAGCTAGAGGAAACTGAGGATGCAAAAGCGAAAACCCCTGATAAAACCATCAGATCTCTTAAGACTTATTCACTACCATGAGAATGGTATGGGGGAAACCTCCACCATGATTCAAAGTATCTCCCACCGAGTCCCTCTCACAACATGAGGGAATTATGGGAGTACAATTCAAGATGAGATTTGGGTGGGGACACAGAGCCAAATCACATAAAGCTTGAATATAATACTTCTTAGAATACTGCAAATCTCAGTAGTTCTCTCCCTTCCCCAGTAATTATGGGCCAAATGGTGTCCTTAAAAAATTTATATGTGTGGGGCATGACCCAGATGGCCGAATAGGAACAACTACAGCTTCCAGCTCCCAGCGTGAGCGACACAGAAGACGGGTGACTTCTGCATTTTCAACTGAGGTACCTGGTTCATCTCACTGGGGCATGTCGGACAGTTGGCGCTGGTCCACGGGTGCAGCCCGACCAGTGAGAGCTGAAGCAGGGCGAGGCATCACCTCACCTGGGAAGCACAAGGGGGAAATGAATTCCTTTTCCTAGCCAAAGGAAATTGAGACACACAACACCTAGAAAATCGGGTAACTCCCACCCTAATACTGAGCTTTACCAAGAGTCTTAGCAAAAGAGTTCATATCCAACACCTGGCCCAGAGGGTCCCACGCCCACGGAGCCTCCCTCATTGCTAGCACAGCAGTCTGAGATCTAACAGCAAGGCGGCAGGGAGGCTGGGGGAAGGGCGCCTGCCATTGCTGAGGCTTAAGTAGGTAAACAAAGCCACCAGGTGCAGCCCACCTCAGCTCAAGGAGGCCTGCCTGCATCTGTAGACTCCTCTGGGGACAGGGCATAGCTAAACGAAAAGCAGCAGAAACCTCGGCAGAGGTGATTGCCCCTGTCTGACAGCTTTGAAGAGAGCAGTGGATCTCCCAGCATGGAGGTTGAGATCTGAGAATGGACAGACTGCCTGCTCAAGTGGGTCCCTGACTCCTGAGTAGCCTAACTGGGAGACATCCCCCACTAGGTGCAGACCGACACCTCACACCTTACACAGCGGGGTACACCCCTGAGACAAACCTTCCAGAGCAAGAATCAGACAGCGACACTTGCTGTTCAGCAATATTCTATCTTCTGCAGCCTCCGCTGCTGATACCCAGGCAAATGGGGTCAGGAGTGGACCTCAAGCAAACTCCAACAGACCCACAGCTGAGGGTCCTGACTGTTAGAAGGAAAACTAACAAACAGAAAGGACACTGACACCAAAACCCCATCAGTACATCACTATCATCAAAGACCAAAGGCAGATAAAACCACAAAGATGGGGAAAAAGCAGGGCAGAAAAGCTGGAAATTCAAAAACTCAGAGCGCATCTCCCCCTCCCAAAGGAATGCAGCTCATCGCCAGCAACGGAACAAAGCTGGACGAAGAATGACTTTCATGAGTTGAGAGAAGAAGACTTCAGTCGATCAAACTTCTCAGAGCTAAAGGAGGAACTACATAACCAGCGCAAAGAAACTAAAAACCTTGAAAAAAGAATGGATGAATGGGTAACTAGAATAATCAATGCAGAGAAGATCTTAAAAGAACTGATAGAGATGAAAACTATAACACGAAAACTATGTGACAAATGCACAAGCTTCAGTAACTGACTCAATCAACTGGAAGAAAGAGTATCAGTGATTGAAGATCAAATGAATGAAATGAAGCGAGAAGA
>NW_012102699.1:61449-62112 GCF_000951045.1 Mandrillus leucophaeus
ATGTGCATGGCCACAGAAACAAATGATATTTATTGGTCTTTAGTCTTCACTTCAGTAAAAGCTAAAGACAAAGCACATAACAATTATAGTTTCAGAAAGGGAGAGAAGTGTTTCCCTGTGACTATGTAAAATTAAAGAAGAGTCACCAGAAATTAGGTAGTAGCAGGGCAAGAGAGGAAATAGGAGGAAGAGTAAGAATAGAAGCATGATCATGAGATGTATAAAAGTAACCATAAAGGAAACTAAAAATAGCAGAGTTTAAAAGTGGTTGCCTTTGTGGAGTGAAACTGAGGTTGAGGAAGAATAAGCAGAAAAAAACATGCTTTCCATTTCAAACTCCTCTTCACCTAGGGAAAGTAAATTAATATAAATTGTGTATTTCCTTTAAGATGATATAAGTAAAATATATTAACACAGACAAAAGAAACAGGAGTCCTTAAGTGAACAACGCATAGCACGATCAGAACTATTTGTTTCTAAGGGCACACATATGCTTGGGAAAAAACCTCAAAGGACAGATACCAAATCATTCATGGTTCTTGCTCTGTGGCCCAGCCTGGAGTGCAGGGGCGGGATCTCAGCTCACTGCAAGCTCCGCCTCCCGGGTTCACGCCATTCTCCTGCCTCAGCCTCCCGAGTAGCTGGGACTACAGGCGCCCGCCA
>NW_012102699.1:62301-102498 GCF_000951045.1 Mandrillus leucophaeus
CACTAGAACTTAAAGTATAATTTTAAAAAAATTTATATGTTAAAGTTTGAATGTGATTGCATTCAGAGAAAGGGTCTTTAAACAGGTAATTAAGTTAAAATCACATCATTAGAGAGGACATCAGAGAACAGATCTTAACCCAATATGACTCGTGTCCTTATAAGAAGAGATAGAATACAGACAAGTACAGAGGGAAGTTCATATGTTCAAGTTAAGAAAGGGAGGTGGCAACCTACAATTCAAGGAGAAAAACCTCAGGAAACCCAAACTACTGATACCTCAAACTCAAACTTTTGACCTCTAGAACCATGAGAAAATAATTTCTGTTGTATAAGCCACGCAGTCTGTGGTACTTCGTTACAGCGGTTCTAGCAAACTAATATATACCAGTCTTGGGGTGGGGGAATGGTTGAATGAGAAGAGCAGGTTGTGCCTCTGCTTATTAAGCCCTGGAGAGGTATCCAGCCTCAGTTTTTTGTAGCTTCATTTAAATAAGGAATACCTGGACCTTCTTCAACTTTGAGATCTTATCCACAATTCTGGAGCAATAGAAAAAGAAAATTCCCACTCATTGTCATGTTATACATGCATCTAGTGGGATTTTCACAGCATCCAAAAGGAAAGCCAAGTTTTCAGCCATGCAAAGAGAAAAATGGCTCCTTTGTTGTCCATTGCTGCTATACATCTCATAAACACCTCTTAAGGCAATAGCACCTTGCCTATATGAACCTGGGTGAAGGTTCTATGATGCAGTGACATGTCTGCTCAGTGATTTCATGGGCGATATACCATAAACATGGCTGACTTGTGAAATTACCTCTTTGCATTGCTGGCTAGAAAATTGTTTTCAAACGCTGGTCAAGGTCTGGATGGCATCCTTCTAAGTAGACATAAATCACTACCTTGAGTGCTCTGAACAATACTAAGACAGGAAATGATCTTGGCAGTCACTTAACCCAATCCTTTATCTGATGTTTCAGTGACTTCTTTCTGCCTATGTCCACGTTAGGTCATACATAAAGCAGAATGCTTGACAAATATAACCAGGCTAGGATTCCGTATACGGAAGTCCTATGTAGAGAGTGAAAGAAGCCTTATACATTTTCACACCTAAAACATTGTTTTCAAAGCTGGTCTTCGAGATTCTTGGTTGAATAAGAAAACATCGTCTACATTTATACTCTACTCCCTCAACACTTTACCATTCTACACCCTCTGTAAGACTGGGGTCCACTAATGAATAGTATTTAGAGTGAAAATAAGACATCACAAGAATTTGATAGTCCATTCTTAGCCTAAGAAAAGCCGTTTGTTGAATATCTGACCTTGGGCAATTCCATCAACCACTTTTTTTCTTCATCTTAAAACAAGAGGATAAACAGTAAAGCAAAAAAAAAAAAAAAAAAAAAAAAAAAAAAAAAAAAAAAGTACATAGCCATGAATGTTGCTTTCAGTTGTTAAATTCTCCAAATCTCATTATATGTGGTGTGTGTTAATGTATGTGTATGTGTGTGTGTGTGTGTGTGTATTTATATATATTCCAAAACCCTTCATCCTATCCTATTCTGCTCATCTAATTTTGCCTACATCCTTCTGCCAAACTTTTTCTAGCCATATTACCTAAGTGTCTACACCCACAAGCCTTTCCACCCCGGGTGATGTTCTCTCTGTGAAATATCCTCGAAACTACAGCTTTCACAAAGACTGGAAGGAAATGCTAAGGGGGTCAAGCAGTGTGTTATTTTTCTATCACTATCATAGCAAATTACCACAGAGTGGTTAAAAACAACACAAATTCATTATCTCACAGTTTTGTAGGTCAGAAGTTGAGGCTGGCTCAGCTGGTCTCTCTGACCTAGGTTTCACATCTTCAGATGTGAAAATGTAGAGGTTGGCCTTATCAGGAGGCTCTGGAAAGAATTTGCTTTCCAACTCAGATTGTTGGAAGATTCCTGTTTCTTGTGATTCTAGGATTAGGGTCCTATCAGCTGGAGTCGTCCTTAGCTCCTAGAGAGCTCTCTACAGTTCTTGCACCCTGATCCCTGTATCTCAGAGCCAACAACAGCCGGTTGAATCCTTCTCATGCTTGAAAACTGACTTCAACTTCTGCTGAATCTCCTGTTTCCAGCCACAGAAAGTTCTCCACTTTTAAAGGTTTATGTTAGAATGAGTCCACAGGGATAATACAAGATAGTCCCCCCCTTCTCTTAAAGTCCTTAATTACAACTGCAAAGTCCTTGAGACTCAATCTATTCACAGGTTCAAAGCATGAAGACGTGGACATTTTGCAGGCAGGGGGCATTATTCCACCCACCAGGGGCAGTGAGAGGAGAAAAGGAACTGGTGGTACAGAAACAGCTTTCTCTGTAGTGCTGATCTGTCCAGGGGTTTTTCTTTTCTCTAATTCAACCAGACACTTATAACAGTAACTCGCATTTAATGTACATAATTTTACATGTGCAGCACTTTATTCGTATAGGCAAACCTCATTTTATTGTGCTTTGCTTTATTGAGTTTTACAGATACTGCTTTATTTATTTATTTATTTATTTATTTTTTTATTTATTTTTCACAGATTGAAGGTTTGTGGCAACCCTGCATCAAGTAAATGTATCTGTGCCATTTTTCCAACAGCATGTACTCACTTCACATCTCTGTGTCACTTTTTTTTAGCAATAAAGTATTCTTTAATTATGTACTTTTTAAAGACATACTGCTATTGTACACTTAATAGACAATATATAGTGTCAATATCACTTTTATATGCACTGGAAAACCAAAAAATTCATGTGACTCACTTTATTGTGATTCTTTATTGCAATGGTCTGGAACTGAACTCATAATATCTCCAAGGTATGCCTGTATTTAAATGCATTCCTTTTTTTAATCCCCATAAAATCAAATGCAGCAAATCTACTATTTTCCCCATTTTATATTTGAGGCAGCTGAGGCTCACAGCCTTAAATACCTTCTCCACACAACTAGTTAAGTAGAAGAGTCAAGATTTCAACCCAGTTTCTGTGACTTCAGAGCCCACACTCTCAACATTGTATGGCAGAGAAATCAGAGGTTCACAGAGATCCCGTGACTTTGCCAAGATGGTTTATGAAAGTGTCGGAAAATAAATCAGATCTGTACCAGCCTTGGCACAACCTGCTCTTCCATCTCACACGTGCTTCACACCCTTCCATCAGGTTGTTTCCACCACACATTTGTTTTTTGTTTGTTTATATGGAGTCTCACTCTGTCACCCAGGCTAGAGTGCAGTGGCACAATCTCAGCTGACTGCAACCTCCGCCTCCTGGGTTCAAGCAATTCTCCTGCCTCAACCTCCTGAGTAGCTGGGATTATAGCACCTGCCACCACACCTGGCTATTTTTGTATTTTTAGCAGAGACAGGGTTTCACCATATTGGCCAGGCTGGTCTCGAACTCCTGACCTCAAGTGATTCATCTGCCTCAGCCTCCCAAAGTGCTGTGATTACAGGCATGAGCCACCATGCCTGGCCACACATTTGTTCTTATGTCACTAATTTTTATTACCCTGTTCTCCCCATGATGGAAAGTACAGCTTCTTTTGTGGTCATAGTTTTGGGAATAGTGAGACATTTTAAAATACTCTAAATGGACTGGGCACATTGGCTCATGCCTATAATCCCAGCACTTTGGGAAGCCAAGGTGGGCAGATCACTTGAGGTCAGGAGTTCAAGATCAGCCTGTCCAACATGGTGAAATCTTGTCTCTGCTAAAGATATAAAAATTAGCTGGGTGTGCTGACGTGCACCTGTAGTCCTAGCTACTTGGGATGGTGAGACAGGAGAATCGCTTGAACCCAGGAGGCAGAGGTTGCAGTGAGCCAAGATCACACCACTGCATTCCAGCCTGGGCATCACAGGGAGACTCTGTTTCAAAAAAAAAAAAAAAATACTCTAAATGTCACACATAATGCTAAAATATAAATTTGATAGAACTAGTTTTTGGAGCTTGGACTCCTGTAATTACCTTCCAGAATAGTAGGCAGACAAAATAGTAGCTACTCTGACCAAAAGAAAATGGAAGGACAGCACACCACCAAAATTTTGTACAAATGACAAGAGTTTATAATATTTGCTCTTGTATCATTTGTACGCACTTGCTCAAGCTTGTAAATAGGGAGGTGCTCCTAAAACTGTTATGGCCCACTGTACAATTGCTAACACACACTACTAAGGATTTATTCACGTCTCTAGGGAAGAATATTCATTTGAATGTAATATAGAGAGCAATTAATGAGCTCTTTCCCTAACTCACTGGTAAGGCATTTTGAAATTTTACTGAAGTTTCTTTCAAGAGTGGATGTTGACATCCTGGCCGATGCTGTGACGAGCACTATTTTTAAACACATTCAGCAAACTCAGGAAGTTATTGGGTAAGCCTCATTTATTCCATATTATTAAGGAAATTGGCATTTGGTATAAATTAATTGTTGATTATTCTTACGTCACCAGTTAATGATAATCTTTACAGATACGTTCTCATTTAATCACCAAAACACTCATACTAGATGAGTGTTTCAACACCCAATATGCAAAGGAGACGCTACAGCCTCGAAAGGATAAGTAGCTTATCCAAAATTAAGACAACTAGGAAGAGGCAAAATTCAGGATTCCAAACCATATCAGTCTGATGCCGAAGTCCCTACTGCCTTCCCTGCTCCTGAATCAGCATCATCTCAAAAGCCAACATTTTTAAGTGAAGTTTGGTATTTCTCCTCAACTGTTCTCAGGTTCCTGTCTTTTGAAGCAACAGTTCTTCACGTAGTTTAACAATTATTGTAGTAATGGAGCTAAAGATTTTGATGACGGCTCTTTTGTTTACTTCCAGGTTAGAAATGTCTTCTGGATAGCAGAACTTGTGGGAAATCTGACTGCTTAATATGGGATGTTTCTCTGTATTAAAAGTTTTAAACATTTTCCTACTTTTTAAATCACTTTTATTTATATTCCCCCTCTACCTAGTATTTTCTAAATGTCTTGTCATCTTGCATTTTAATTTGCAAAATAGAGCTATTATTCACTACAACTAAACATGCCAGCAAGTCATGCTGAGAAATTTAATGAAGAAATACGGTTTGGCCAACCTTTACGCCAAAAAAGGAAGGCTTGACAAAGTACAAATTATAGAATATTGGCATCATGGCTCTATTATATCTAGAGTGAAGGCATTGGAATAAGAATTAAAATAATAATAAACTTCAAATTAGCTATGCAAGCTAGAACTGATAGACTTCTTTAAAATATGATTACCTGAGAAGCTCTACTTATCAAAATCTGTACATAAATGTGTGAGTATTCTGATTTCATAATGGAATCTATTTCACAAGTCTTAAATCTCTCTCATCTTGCCACTATAATAATTTTTTAAAGTAGAAATAAAGATCTCAAGATCGCATCAAAATTAAAACAGCTTCCAACTATCGCCACAGTCTTAGAGGAAATCCTACTTACTACTCAGATGAATTGAAAATCTTCCCTGAGGCCTGAGCTAGGCTGTGCTGGTGGGAGGAGAGCAGGCTGACCAGTCCTAAAGATGTTGGGCCATTGGAGGAGGTTTTATTTGTTCCCCACTCTCTGCTCTTAGTTTCATGCTCAACATTCAGATGAACCAGGAAATAGATGGCTGTTTGCCATTCTGCTGCACAATGACAGGTTTTAAGATGGTTGGTGTCCTGGTTACTCTCCCCCAATCAGCACCAGGCTCTTCTGTAATTCTGCCACTCTGCATTTGTAATTTCTCTTACTCAACAAGACAGAAGTTGGGGTAAATCAGAAGACTGGGCTCAAAAAAAAAGTAAAGAGAAAAGGTATGATCTCAGAAGCAGACCAGAGTGTCCCCTGCCCTCCAACTTCAAGGGCTGGGGTCAGATAAGGAGCAAAAGAGCACAACAAAACCTATTCCTTGCTGGGGAAAGGGAAGGAGACAATATCTGAAAGAGATAAGATCTGAGAGTGAACTAGATAGTTTTTAACCAGAGTTCACTCTCCAAGATTCTATCCAGGGGTGGAAAAGTGAACTTTGAGAATCTTTACTCAACAAAACATAAATCCACTGTATATTTTTGCCCACGAAATTGGAACTTTTCAATTAACTGGTCATTCATGCCAGAATTGCATACCTCGCATTCACTACTTTGGGGCAACCCCTAATCTAGTCTCCATTGCTTTGATGTTGTCATTTCAAAAATGTTATATAAATAGAATCATGTAGTATATAACCTTTTGAGATTGGCTTTTTTCATACAGCATAATCCACCTGGATATCCATCAAGTTGTATGTATCAGTAGTTTGCTACTTCTTATTGCTGAATATTATTCCATGGTATGCATATATATCAGTTTGTTTAACCATTCACCCATTGACCAAGGCCCAACTTTAAAAACGTAGTAGGGTATTTGAACTTTCCTACCTCATGAAAAAAGATCTGTCAACTTACCTAAAGAGATTCGCTTTGGTTATGTAAAAGGAAAATAAATTCACCTGAAGTTTGAGAAAATGGAAGGAATTAGCAGTAAGTACTTATTAAATGGTTGACATTTAGTTTTCAAAGTAAACCTAGACTGGAGATTATATTCATTTTACTAGTAAAAGCAAGCTTCAAAATGGCTAAATACACTCCCACAGTTACTAGGTAGTTGATATATGATTAAACCCAAGTCTTTTCCAACCAAATTCTATAGCCTCTGGACTCCATTACGCCACACTGTGATATGGAAGAGAGAAACCAATGGGCCACCATGAATTAAGAAATAGCACTCATCCCAGAAGAACAGTGAAATCAGCCACAAGTGAATGGAGAGAATAAAAATTTGATTGCTGCCTTTCCAGTTTATTTTCACCACAATGGCTTTTTCAAGTCTGAATTCTTTTACTTAATATTCCCATAACTCAGAACTATAAACCAAAAATTCTCTTACTCCCAATAAAAACAACAAAAATCTGGGAAAAAGATGAATGAAAAAGCTAGAATCAATTGGTGGTATTTGCGGCAAATACAGTATGGCAAAGAATTCTCTGATAAGGGTGCTCCCATAAGGAAGGAAGTGCTTGCAGATGAAAGAGTCCCCCTTCAGTTCCTCCCACATGCTGACATAGCACTGCTCCATAATTTTTTTGTCACAGCTTTCAGATAAATCATTAGAACCACTACCTCTCTTGTCAAGCTGGTTTCAAATGACACCAGAGCACTGAGCTGGGGTCACAGGGCTGTCCCGCTGCTAGCTTCTTGTGCGTGGCCACACCCCCACCCACCTTGCAGAAGACAGTGTCTTGCTTACTAGACAGAGATAAATCCCTCGCTGGCACGCTCATCAGACACTAAGCCAAACTCATCTCCTTCTTCCTCTCCTTTCCTCCCTCACTCTGGTTATTTATAGAGATCACAGGTGAATCGAGGGAAATTATTACAGCGCAATGACTGCTGAAAGGCTAGAAGCTAAAGAAGATGGATTATCATGGCTCTGACATGATTTGTATGGATTTCCAAAATTAAGCTGTTCGCTTAGAGTGACCACCCTCCTCCCGCCCCGGGCTTTGCAGCCGCCCTGGTGATAACCTTCATCTGCACTTGTGAGCCCAGAAAGCTGAGCACGTTTCCCATTACCTTTCAAGCGAGTGTGTAGGGTTCTTCTGGCCCCTCAGTAATAGCAGGGCTGCTGGTGAACAGAGTGATAAACACCTACTGAGAGGGATGTAGCGTGAAAAGATCTCATCACCTGCCATTAGCTCCCCAATGAATAATGCAGCATTTTCCGTGGCAGGTGTCAGGGGTGGGAGGGAGAATTGCTGCCGTGAATGCTCTGGTGAGCACATCAGCACAATGTAAGAGGTGAAAGCAACAGATGCATGTGACAAAATTACACAAGCTATTGTGTTTTAAAAGAAAGAGGAACTTTTACTTCCCATATACCTGGCAGGTTTTTTTTTTTTTCTCTATCTTTACAGTCAGGACATGGCAAATGCTGCTGTAATTCTTACCATTTTCATCTGGACCCTTTGCAAAGGGATCGTTTCTCTTTGATCTTGTTGCTTAGCTAATAGCATATTTCTCCCTCTGCTTTCAGTTTTTCTCTGGCTTGTCTACCTTGGACTAGATATGTACATTGGGATTTTTTTTTGTAATTTTATTAATCTTTATAGGCTTGGGTTAAATAGAAATGCCAAAAAAAGAGCAAATGCAATAATTTCTGTGTGCATTTGTATGTACATTTGCATGCACACATGTGAAAGTTGTAATTTTTGGCCAAAACAATGGGTAGCTAATAGACTTATTGCCTTTGAGAACCTGCCTGAAGACAATAATATTAGACCAGTAGAACCTAAGGCAAAAATGAGATCCATTATTGGTTATTCCAGCACACAAATTCATTTGTCTTGAGAGCCACAAATGGAAGTGATTTGTAGCTTCGGTTCACAATGTGAGAAACACTGATGAGCTTTAGGTCAACTTCCCTCAAAATTGGCGCAATTTCTGAGCACTTACAGGTAGATTTTGCATTTTGGGGACAGTTGTCATATAACTTCCAAGGTGGCCAGACATGAGAATTAAATTCCAGGGCTACTTAGCCACCACCCTCTCCCAAAAAAATCCCATATTTTCTGAGGCTAAAATGTCGAATTTTTTGTATTGAGCTCCCCCCATTGAAGGCAAGGAAGAAAATAAAAAAGGCAGAAATAGTTCTTGGGTTAAAATTAGGCTAGAGAATTTTAAAATGTCGTACACACTACTACCACTAAAATAGTTACTGAATAAGACTAGCCATGACCTACTCCTTAAATTCTGGACCTGCCCCTATCAGGGCAGCAAATAAAGTTCCCATCCTTTCTCCACATCATGAGGGATAAGAAAGAGCTGGATCAGATTAAAGCACCTTGATAAATTAAAACAAAGCTTGCTTTTGACTATTGACGCCCTTTCCTCATCACTTTGGCCATCATTGTTTTGGAACAAGTATATTGACAAGGGTAAGAGTACTTAGACAGTTGCCAGGACAAAAAGTAAACTGTCCCAGAGAAGCAGGGACATACAGCCAACATACCACCTTTTACCTCATTAGCCCAAGAGACTAAGACCCTTATATTGCCTTCAGCTGTTCAATAACATTCTAGTTTAGTCTTACTCTCCTCCAAAATATGCAGATTGCCATATTACCAATAGTTCCTTACTTCCTCAAAATTCCCAGCCCTTTATTAGACAAGCTATCAGAATCCATTCATTAATTCAACAATATCCATTGAGCACATACAATGTGTCACATAATGTAGTTAAGTGTCAAAGCTGTCATGTCCCTGCCCAAAGAAGTACATGCTAGCAAACAGGTAATAAATAAATAACCAAAAAAACAAACAAGTACTTGAGTGTCATAATAATTCCATAAAGGAAATAAAACAGCCAGCAAGATGATGTGCTAAACAGTAACCAAGAAAGGGGACTACATTTGTGAAGTTAGAGAAGACCATGCAGAAGTGGGCATTTAAATAGCCAGTAAAGAAAATAACGCCAGCTGCGTTCGTCCAGGTCCTCTGAGAAGCAGATGCCAAGACGGGATTAAAGATGCAAGGATTTTATTGGAGAAGATGCCTGTGACGAAAGGAGAGGGAGGGAGCAGGAGAAAGCTGAGACTGTCATCATACCACAATGCAAGTTGTACCATGGGTGAAGGAGAGAGGGAGAGAAGGTTGGTAGGAAGAGTCCTCATCTGCCATGTGATCGAAGAAAGTTTCAGGAGAGCTGTCATGACTTCCTGGAACCAAAGCCAGCAGACAAAGTAGCGCTACATCTCCCAGGAATGCAGCTGTCCTAGCATCCCCACCACACTTGACTGTTGGTGGTGAGCAGCAGAGAGGCATGACCTCGAGGCAGAATTGGCGACAGGCTTCAGAGCACAGCAACCAGGGCCCATGCCCTCAGATGATCTGTGAGGCTCGTTCTCGTGGCTGCTGTAACTACTATGTAAAGAGCAGGAGGAAGACAATTCCAGAGAGAGGGAAAAGCAAGGATAACTGCCTGGGGGTCAAAAACTCCCTGGAATAAATGAAAGGAGTTTGGGCAGATTTGACAATAGTAGAAAAATACACAAGGGCTAGATTATACGGGGGTTTATACATTAAAGAAATAATACACTGGGCGCGGTGGCTCACGCTTGTAATCCCAGCACTTTGGGAGGCCGAGGCAGGCAGATCACACGGTCAGGAGATCGAGACCATCCTGGCTCACATGGTGAAACCCCATCTCTACTAAAAAATACAAAAAATTAGCCGGGCGTGGTGGCGGGCGCCTATAGTCCCAGCTACTCAGGAGGCTGAGGCAGGAGAATGGTGTGAACCCAGGAGGCTGCACCCCAGCCTGGGCAATAGAGCAAGACTCAGTCTCAACCAAAAAAAAAAAAAAAAAAAAAAAAAAAAACCAAGAAAAAAAATAATAATGGCTTAGTTATTAAGTGTACACCATTGGCTAGGCATTGTTCCAGGTGTTTTACATAAACTCTGTTCATTTTCCATATTTTTGTAAGGTGCTATTATTATCCTAATTCTACAAGTAAGCAAACTGAAACCAGAAAGGTGAAGAGATTCACTCAAGGTTACATTAGTTTGTAAGTAAGGGAGCTGAGATACACACACAGCCTACTTGCAACCACCAGGCTTACATCATCTCTAATAAGGGTTTTGAATTTTATCCTAAGAAAAACAGGAAGACACTGAAGCAGCATAAACAGAATTAATTAATATACACTAATATGTGGTTCCAGGGCATCTGCTTATCCTCTTAGCCATTTGAGAATCTTTTTAAATAAAACTAAAATAATTGCTTATACTTTGAACAAAATACGCAACCATGGAAGCTGTTATGGTACGTTCACCCATTCACAGAATGACCCCAAAGGCTATCAGTTTGCAAGGGCTGAAAATGGGAAGATCCTGCAGCAGGTCCAGCCTTCCATGTAAGCTGCTCTGCCACATGGGCCATACTAGATCTTTGAGGTCCTTGTGACAGATTGGAAGACTGGATGAGGGTTTTGGAAGGTTCCTACGTCTGGGCTGTAGACGATTCATACACAGATCTTTAGGATTTTGGAGCAAAGTCATGTCATCCTCTGCAGATTACTAGTCTTCTGAGAAAGAGGTTTTGGCTTGCTACTGGGTTTAGTAGAGACTATGCAACCTGAGCTGCTCATCACGAACAGGGTGTTGTCTGATTCACAAAGCCATAAAGTTATGTGCACACAGCAAAACTATCATCAAATGTAAGTGGCATATACAAGATGACACTTGGGCAGGTCCTGAAGGAAAAGCAAGCTGCAGGAGGAAGCAGTCTAAATGATCATGGTCCCTACTTTTTGAGTCAGGGTCTTGTTCTGTCACCCAGGCCGGAGTGCAGGTTCAGTAGCATGATCATGACTCACTGCAGCCTGGACTTCTCGGGCTCAAGCGATCCTCCCACTTCAGCTTCTGAGTAGCTGGGACTATAGGCACGCACAACCATGCCCAAGTAATTTTTTGTATATTTTGTAGAAATCAGGTTTTGCCACATTGCCCAGCCTGTTCTCAAACGCCTGGGCTTGAGTGATCCACCTGCCTCACCCTCCTCCAAAGTGTTGGACCTAGTCTTGATTCATTGCCTCCTCCTTCTTAACACAGACCATTGACCTCATGGGGAGTTCTTCATGACCAGTTAACAGATGGTTTACAGATAGTTTGCATGATATGCCAGCAATATCCAGAAGTGGATGACTACAGCATTACAGCCCCTCTTGAGTTTGGCCCTAAAGGACAGTGGTGAAGAAAAAGCTTTCCACTGGGCAGAACTTCAGTAGCTGGTTGTTCACTTTGTCTAAAAGGAGAGATGTCCAGTGGTGTAGGTCTGTGATGATTTATGGGCTATAGCTAACAAGTTGGCTCATGGCCAAGGGCTTATAAAGAACATAGTTGGAAAACTAGTTAACTAGGAGATCTAAGGAAAAGGTATACAGAATGATGGCCCCACATATACATCTTAACCCCTGGAACCTGGAATTGTTACTTTACATGGCAAAAGAAACTACAGATGTGATTCAGGTTAAGGAATTTGATACCAGGAGATTATGGTGGATTATCTGGGTGGGCCCAACTTGATCTCATTATTCCTTAAAAGTGTAGAACCTCTTCAGGGTCAGGTCAGGGTCTGAATCAGATTGCACGTAGCTGGTCTCTGAAGATGAAGGAAGGGTGCCAAAACCAAAGAAATGAGCAACCTCTAGAAGCTAAAAAAGGCAAGGTAATGGATTCTCCCCAGGACCTCCAGAAAGAAATGCAGACCTACCAGCACTCTTATTTTAACCCAGGGAGACCTGTTTCCAACTTTTGGCCAATCTGTAAGACAATTAATACCACCATCACAGTATTCTATACAGAGTTTTTGAGCAAGAACACATTCCACAGCAAATGAAATATGACAATGGAACCATACTCATGGAATTCACTGGTCTTATTACGCTCCTCATTACTTGAAAGCAGCTGACTGGAAAGAAAATGGAATAGCTTTTTGAATACTCAGTTATAGTGCCAGGTAGGTGACAATACTTTGAGAGATGGAGGCAATGTCCTCCGGGATCCAGTATGTGCTCCAAATCAGTGTTCAATATATGGTGCCATTTCTTCCACAGTCAGAATTCCCAGACATGGAAAATGGGAGAGGCATATCTCACTGTTCTACCTAATGACCCACCACTCGCAAAATTGTTGCTTCCTGTTCCTTTGAATTAAGGTTCTGATGCTCTAGAAGTCTTAGTTTCCAAGGAACAAATGCTTCCACAGGGGATGTAAGAGTAATTCCGTTGAGCTGAAAGTTGAGACCGTCACCCAGCCACTTTGAGAGCTTATGCCAGTAGAATAACAGGACAAATACCAAAGAGCTAAAAGTTGAAGAAATTGATTGTCACTCTCAAGGGAAAATTAAGTTGCTACTGAGAAACAAGGGTGTGCTTTTAGTATTTCAATGTCCTGTGATTAAAGTCAATGCTTGGGTATACATGTGCAAAGAAAGGGTGCAATATAATGTTTAAAACTCAGAAAACCAACCATTTGATAAGTCTATTATCAAATAATCTATTTGACTGCCTTCTCCACTAAGTAAAATATTTAGAGGTTACTTTTTTTAAAAAGCAATAGGCGATCAAAAGAAGTTAAATACACTAATATAAACACAGTTTAGGCCTCTTTTATGTACAGTAATTACCCCCCAATTAAGTCCAATGCAAACAATAAGCTTTCTCAATTCAGAAAAACAATCCAGTGAAATTACTCATAAATCTGTACTGCATGAATCTAGGGTTGAACAACCCCTTCCTTCATACCTCTCAGGAGCAGGAACAAGACGTTATAACATTGGTTAGGATTGAGGTAAAAAAAAAATGTGCCTAATGGTCATTTGTAGCATCTTAATACCCTTCCTCTTGACTCCTATGGTTCCACCCAAGGTCCAAATCAGTTTCCAGCTTTCTAATCAATTATCTAAACCATATGTGGTAAAAAGCTTCCAAAATGCCTCCCAGTGCCCGCTGCCTCCTCATATTAATGCCCTTGTGTATTCTCCCCACTCCTTGTGTGTGGGCTAAACCTAGGGATTTGCTGCTAGTGATCAGAAATGGAAAAGGCAACGGAATATCACTTTTGAGATTAGGTTATGCAAAACTGACTTTCATCTTGTTCACACACACTTTATCTCTGCCCCTTACTTCTTTCCTCTGATGAAGTAAGCTGCTATGTTGTAAGATGCCTTACAGAGAGACTCTGTTAGCAGGGAACTGAGGGAAGCCTCCAGCTACAGCCCATGAGGAACTGAAGCCCTCAGTTTAATAGTTCTTAACTGGATCATGCTAACAAACAGAAGAATAAGTCTAGAAGTAGATTTTTCCCCATTTGAGCCTTGAGATACCCACAGCCATTGCCAAAACCTTAATTTCAATTCTGTAGGAGACTCTGAACTGGAGAACCCAGCCAAATTGTGCTGAGATTCCTGGGTCACAGAATCTTTGAGATAAAAAATGACTCAGTGGTTCCCTGGAAGAAGTGCTCTACTTGGCATGTATCATTCTGAGACACAGGCTAAAGAAACAGTATCTACCTGGGAAATATTCTCAGACCACCACAAAGAGACAAAGCCCAAACACACAAGCACATTTCAAGCTTCTACTCATATCATGTCTGCCAAGATTCCATTGGTCAAAGCAAGCCATATGGGCAAGCTCAAAGTAAAGAGGGGGGAAGGTACGCTATGTCTACCATAAGGCAACGGTAGGGGTACAGACATATATTAGTACAACTGGGCCATAAAGCATCGAGATTTTTCTTTTTAAATTACCTATAATGGTTTTCTGTTTGTCTGCAACCAAGAATCCTTACTGATACAATGTATGAAAGTAAAAGGAAGCAGTAAAATGAGGAAAAGTGGAGACAGCACGCAGGTTCAACAATAGGGTAGTGATCACTTAAACTATGGCATATTCGTGAATGAAATGCTGTGTGGTCAATAATGCAGATTTTAAAGCAAGTAATTTCAATGTCTCTCTTCCTACACAGACACACACACACACACACACACCCCAACACACATTTCACACTCACAGCAAAAGCTCCAAATTTGTCAGGTTTAAGGATGCTAGCCACTTTGCTAGTGGGAAGAGCATGTCACTGTGCTAGCAAAAGAGATAAAAGTCAAGTACACATGTAAAGAGGCAGAAGTGCCGTTTTTTACCGAACTGGCACTTTTCTATAGGAAATTAAGACTTATTTGTCTGAGGATCTAGTACCCCATCTAAAAAGAAATAATTAAAGTAACAACGAGATGGCCAGTCATGGTGGTTCACGCCTGTGATGCCAGCACTTTGGGAGGCCAAGGCAGGGGGATTCACGAGGTCAGAAGATCAAGACCATCCTGGCTAACACGGTGAAACCCTGTCTCTACTAAAAATACAAAAAGTTAGCCGGGCATGGTGGAGGGCGCCTATAGTCCCAGCTACTCGGGAGGCTGAGACAGGAGAATGGCGTGAACCCAGGAAGCGGAGCTTGCAGCAAGCTGAGATCATGCCACTGCACTCCAGCCTGGGTGACAGAGCAAGACTCTGTTTCCGTAAATAAAAAATAAATAAATAAAGTAACAAAGAGACAGCCATGCTGAAAGATGAAAGACTGATATGGAGCAAAAGAAAAAGGGGTGAAAAATCTAGATCTATACTGGATATATCCAAACTAAGCTTAGAGCACTGATGCCTCAGATACTTAACTATATGAACAGAGTGGCCACACCAACCTAATTTTCTATGAGATGAACTAGTCTGGAAAATGGTTTATCGGTTCATCTAGCCTGTGATATTATTCTTCTATTTCAAAATAATTGGAAAACAGTTATTTATGATTCTATAGTGCAGACAGATTGAAGTAAAGATGTACATCTTTTCTGTTTAGTTACCCTGAGATCTTAATACTCTTGTTTGCCCTTAGTGGGAATCAAAGACTTTTTTCTTAAACCAAGTTTTCATCTGTTAAATGGATGAAAGCATTGTACAGTGGAAATACCAAATGTTGCCCACTAAAGATTGTGTTAGATATTTTTCCCTAGTAACTTCACCCAGCTACCTGTGGGAGTGTTTAAACTCACCATTTTTTTTAAATTATTATTTTTTTTTTCTGAGATGGAGTCTTGCTCTATTGCCCAGCCTGGAGTGCAGTGGGCACCATCTCAACTCACCACAACCTCCACCTCCTTGGTTCAAGTGATTCTCCCACCTCAGCCACCTGAGTAGCTGAGATTACAGGTGCCTGCCACCATGCCTGGCTAAGTTTTGTATTTTTAGTAGAATTGGGGTTTCACCATATTGGCCAGGCTGGTCTCGAACTCCTGACCTCAGGTGATCCACCCACCTCAGCCTCCCAAAGTGCTGGGATTATAGGCATGAGCTGGAGTGCAGTGATACAATCACAGCAGTGGCTGGAGTGCTGTGGTACAATCACAGGTCACTGCAGCTTCGTGCTCCAGGGCTCAACTGATCCTCCCACCTCAGCCTCCCCAGTAGTTGGGACTATACAGGCATGGCCACCATGCCTAATTTTTTTTGTAGAGACAGGTTTCCCTATGTTGCCCAGACTTTTGATTTTGTTGATCATTGATAATTTTTAAAGTTCTGCTCAATAATCAAATCTACTGAAGAAATCTGAGAAAGCAGAATTTGGATTTTAGTGATGAAATAGAAGAAAGAAGTCATATGAGTCAAACAGAGCTGCAGAGCAAAACCCAGTTGTAACAAGTTGAGCTCTGTTCCCCAGGAAAGATACATTCAAGTCCTTCAAATATGGCCTTATATGGAAATAGGGTCTTTGCAAGTGTAGTTAAGATGCAAGTTGAGGTCATGCTGGATTATGGCAAGTAATATGTCCACTCACTGATGTCTTTATAAGAAGAAAGAGACATACAGAGATACATAGAAAAGAAGGTCATGTGATGGTGGAAGCAGAGACCAGAGTGACAAGCTAAGGAATGCCAAGGGTTATTAGCAACCACCAGAAGTTACCAGAAGGACATGGGACAGATTCTCTTTCAGAGCCTCCAGAAGGAACTAACCCTGTTAACACCTTGATTTTGGATTTCTAGCCTCCAGAATGTAAAAAAAAAAAAAAAAAAAAAAAAAAAAGTACAAATCTGTTCTTTCACATCACCAAGCTAGTGGTAATTTATTACGGCAGCCCAAGGAATCTAATACGCAAACTGTGGTTTGTTTTACGTTTTGTTCATTTCTGTTCTTGATTCATGTTACTAAGTTCTTAAAAAATAACAAAGAATTTTTAAATGGTTAAATTAAAATAGAAGGCCATGTATAGAGGGCCACACCCTTGACACATGTCCTTTGTCACAATGGGCTTGAATTTGAAGTCTATCAGAGCCAGAGCACATACCAAGGGGCTAGGCACCACCATCTTACATTCTAGCATTCTCAGATGTGCAATCCACCATTCATAATGCTTAGTGAATGCTGCCTTGATAAACAGCATTCAGAGCTCTCGGAAAAAAAAACAAAACAAAACAGGCCAGCCCCTCATCAACTTTGAGCAGCTGTTGGGAAGCCAGCAAGATTGGGTCATGTGAACATGTCTCACCAGGTTCATTAGGACTCACCAGTACACATTATTATAACTGAAAACCATAAGCCAGAACAGACTCTTTATGGAACGAGTTATTATCAGTCTGTTTGGTAACACAGCTTCTCACAGATGTTAACTATATCCACTACCCTTGGACAAAGCTGAACTAGGATGACCCTCTTTTCAAATTACAATGATCACATCTTTGTATGCCATTATTCTTTAAATGTGATAAATTCACGAGTTTATCAAAAGCCTGGTCTCAAAAATGTGAGCATTTCTCCCAGCAAAAACTATGGCTCTATAAAGACTTTCCCAGTGTTAGGAATAAAAAATAGAAAATATTTGGAAAAAATAAATGTATGCTATTGTTAATGTTCTTGCTCTTGTTGGCTTCTTAAATTATCTGGGGACAAACTTAACCATTATCTTATATTTGAGAAAAGGGTTTTTTTTAAGATATCAGACTTTCTAAAACATGTGCATGTGGATGTGTATATACACACACACACACACACACACACGCGTGTGCGCACATATATGTAAAGGGCATACAGAAAAAGAAAAAAGAAAAAAGATGTGAAGTACCTAAAAAATAGATGTATTTTGATGTTTGCACATCTTGAAATAAATTAAAACTTTAAGTTTCAAGAAAATTTAAACAGTTGGACTTTAAGCACATACTTCACTTTAATATAAATGATGCTAAATAAATTGCGTTGAGATACCACATCTATGTAGAATCATTCCCTTAATGAATGTAATAGGTTTCTTTGTCAGTAACTTTGATAACCAAAAGCAAAACAACTTGAACAAAAGATTGACTTCTGTAATAGCAGATAAAAGGAAAATGTTATAAAAGAATTATTTAACAATACTTAAAATATTATCAAATGTAACAATACCTATCGAATATATACTTGAGGCTGGAGGCTAGAGGACAGCAGGACATAGCTTTTTGTTAAAAAGGTTGAACAGTAAAGATGTAGCCTAGGGCAATAGCTTGGGTATGGGGAAGCTCAGCTTATGGCTGGTTTTCCAAAAGAATATTTTTATAAATTTCAAGATTCTATTGTATGACAAAAAGTATCTAAGGTTCTACATTTCAGTAGTTTTTAAGATAGCTTCTAGCTAGCCTATATACACAAATTTGTTATATTCTGGAAAGTACAACTTCCACAAATAGAGACTAGCCTCCAAAGAGGATGGATGATTTAGCCAACACTTACTTTGGGTTTATCTGCTCAAATTCTCCCTCTCAACACATACAATTACAGCACTGGGTCCCCACAAGCCATGTCCTTAAAATGTGACAATGCCTGCCTGGTCCAATTGGATTGGACATGGGTTGGGTCTTTCATTCCACTATGGCAATAAGTTTCTTTCCAGGATACCGGAACTAGGCATGCTATATTATAAACACAGTTTGGCTGATTTCTTGAAGAGAGGAAATACAAACTTAGGAACCTTGAGTAGCTATTTCCTATTATGTCTATGGCAAGCTTGTCTAGCCCATGGCCTACAAACCACATTCAGCCAGGACAGCTTTGAATGTGGCCCAATACAAATTCATAAACCTTCTTAAAACATTAGATTTTCTTTTAAAGTTCATCAGCTGTCTTTAGTGTTCGTGTATTTTATGTATGAACCAAGACAATTCTTCTTCCAATGTGGCCCAGGGAAGCCCAAAGTTTGAACACCCCTGAGCTATGGGATAGTTAAGAGTCTGCAGTAAAAGAGAAAAAGAAAAATGAAAAGGAGAAGAAAAAGCAGTAGATGCATGAAGAAAGGGAAGATAAAGTTTTATCTAGAATTTCAGTTTCTGGTTCTAGTTTGTTCCTGAGAACCACATGCAATCTATATTCCAAAAGCTGATCTTTATAATCATTTTTACCATTTATTTAAGATATTTTGGGTGAACTTTTAATATTTTTCAGTTAGAGAGTGCCAATATTACAGAAATTGGTAGAAAGATGAGTTAACTGGTAAAACTGAATGAGTTAAGACAGAATGATGTGGTTAAGCTTTCATCAATCCCAGGATGGGATATTCACAACCTTTGTCATACCTTGTAACATAAGATAAGCCAGACCTATGCACACATACACAAAAATTTGGGCATAGTGGCTCACGCCTATAATCCCAGCACTTTAGGAGGTCAAGGCGGGTGGATCACCTAAGGTCACGAGTTTGAGACCAACTTGGCCGACATGGTGAAACCTCATCTCTACTAAAAATACAAAAATTATCCAGGTGTAGTGGTGGATGCCTGTAGTCCCAGCTGCTCAGGAGACTTAGGCAGGAGAATTGCTTGAACCCCAGAGGCAGAGGTTGCAGTGAGCTGAGATCATGACACTGCACTACATCCTAGGCAACAGGGGGAGACTCTGTATCAAAAAATTTAAAAAAACAAAAAACAACACAAAAAAACAGACCTATGCACATAAGACAATTTAAAAATAAACAACAACAATAATAAAGAATCTTAAAAGCAAAGATAAAAGATACTTTACATTCAAAGAAGCAACGAAAAGACTGACATCTGGCTTCTCAACAGAAACAATACAAACCAGAATGTAATAGGGTGTCATCTTTAAATTTCTGAAAGAAAAGAATTGCCAGCCTAGAATTCAAACCCTAGTGACAATATCCTTCAAAAGTGTTCATAAAAATAAAGACATTCTAAGAAGAGCAAAAACTAAGTGAATTTTTCAACATACTAGCTCTACAGTGGGGGAAGGAGGGAGGGGAGGCGGGGAAGAGAAGAAGGGGCATAGAAGAAGGGGAGGGAAGAAGGGGGAGAGAAGAAGGGAAGATAAGAAGGGAAAATAAGAAGGGGAGATAAGGGAAGGGGGGAAGAGAAGAAGGGAAGGCAAGGGGGGAAGAGAAGAAGTGAAGGCAAGAGGGGAAGAGAAGAAGGGAAGAGAAACGGGGAAGAGAAGAAGGGAAGGGAAGGGAGGAAGAGAAGAAGGGAACGGAAGGGGGAAGGAAAAGAGAGAAAGGGAAGGGGAGGATGAGAGAGGAAGGAAGGAAGTGGCGGCAGGGAGGAAAGAAGGGAGGAAGAAAAACTCTTCTTTATAGTAAAAGACCAGCAAATAAACATGAAGTATTTTAAGATTCTCATGGTGCTAAGTATCACCTCCCCACTACACATGTTAAGGATAGAGTGGAAACTGTATTTATATAATAAGAGACTAAAATTGCAGCACCTATAAAACATTCTTGCAAAAAAAAAAAAACCATTAATCTGAATATAATCGAACCTCTAGATCTACCTTCCAGTTTACTAATATTTCACCAGTTGCAGCAACAAGTTAAATTAGAAACAAGTCAAATGTGGAAACAACCAGACAATTTCACAATAATCCTTAATCCTACCAGCCTGGACTCTTCAAAACGTCAAGGTCAGCACGTTAAGTGAAAGCCAGGAAGAGAAAGATAAATACCACATGTTCTTACTCATAGGAGAAAGTTAAAACAGTTACTCTCATAGAAGCAGAGAGTAGAGTAGAATAGTAGTTATTAGGGGCTGGAAAAGGGAGGCAGTGATAAAGAGAGGTTGGATAAAGGACACAAAATGACAGCTAGCTCAGCTAGACAGGAGGAATAGGTTCTAGTGCTCCATAGCACTGTACAGTGACTACAGTTTACAATTCTTACATATTTTCAAATAGCTAGAAAAGAAGGCTTTAAATGTTCCCAACACAAAGAAAAACTTGTTTGAAGTGATGGATATTTTAATTACCCTGATTTGATCACACATTGTATATATCAAAATATCCTTATGTACCCCATAAATATGTATATTTTGTGACAATTAAAAATATGAATTTTAAAGTAGTTTTTTAAAAACTAAAAAGTCAATGTCATTTTTTTTAGAGACAGGAAGGAGTTCTAGACTAAAGAATATAATAATTGAAGTCAATGGGCAAACCTTAATAGGATCTTTATTCTGGTAAAAAAAAAAAAAGAAAAACAAAGGGTATACTGGGGAAACTGGAGAACTTTAAATATGGACTGAATATTAGAATGTGTTATTGTTAATTTTCTTAGTGTGATAACATTGTGTTTATGCAGAAGAACTCTATTTTTGCTATATATATATATACACACACACATGCATATACACATATACATATTAATGTGTCAATTATATACATATTAAGTAACATTAATATACACATGCATATATACATATATACATATTAAGTAATGTGTCAATTATATTCATATTAAGTAATGTGTCACACTATCTAAACTGTACTTTCAAGTGGTGCAGCAAAGATGAAAGAGAAAGAAAGAGTTGAAATCTGAGTGGAGAATATATGGGAATCCATTTTGCTATTCTTCCTTTTTTCTGTATGCTTGAAACTTTCCCTAATGAAAAAATAGAGAAGGAAAATAATTTTATTTAAATCTCTAGTGAAAGCAATTTAACAAATAGTATAAGGATCTATCAGTCAGTTCTTTATCAGTTGTAAGTGACAAAGGCCATTGCAAAATGACTTGGGGAGAGCATTTCACTGTTTCTCATAATTAGAATAGATATTATTCTCTATGAATTTTTGGATACAGATGCTTAAATATTGTCACCACAAGTCTTTCTAGTCCATCTCTTGGCTCTGGATTCTCCTAAGCTTGGAAGGAGCATGGGAACCAACAGCAGCCTCTCCCTTGCAGCCTACCCGCTTAGCAGCTATGGCAAAAACAGGGGGCTGCTTCCAAAGAGTCCCAGCCAAAGTATCTCATATCAGCTTAGGTCAGATGTCTGAACAAATCATTGTGTGCAGCATAACTGAACACGCCAGTGGGCCAGTTCTGAAATACACACCTACCCTTGGAATCACAAGCGGTGTCAACTATACTGACTGAAGTCATTAGGTCCTTATGCAAAGGTTACTAAAAAAAATAAAAATAAAAAAAAATCTGATCATTGTCATCAAAAATGGTGGGGTGAGTTAGAAAACGAGCAGAAAAAAAAACAACAGATGAGCAATAGGTAACTAATAATCTGTCACTCTAAGGGAAGGTGGTGGATGCCGATAATGACCAATCACAGATTCTTCCCTCTTTAATGGGGGCATGGGCAGTCAGAAACCTGGGCTACATATAGGGCATGGGAGGCAGGGACTAACATCTCCAGTGAGGAAGGCCCAGAGAGAGGAGACTTGTGGCAAGAATTTATTTTATTTTGATAAATGCATTAAATAGAAGCTTTCAACTTTAAGACACAGAATTTCGGAGTAGAACATCCTACAAAGGAGGTTCCTGCTGCTGAGGAATTTTGGAAGCATTTGCAGAGGCAATGTCTCCTCTATTGGCCATAACAACTGCCCTCATCACCTGGTTTTCAAGGATCCACTCCACAGACTCTCTAAGCTCAATTGCCCTTCCAGGGGGCCCTCTCGGCCAAAGTCCCTGCATGTTAATTACAGCCCAGCTCTTTCTATGGAACAGCCCCCATCGGGTCCAGACAGAACACTCACATGTCATTGGCACCAGAAAATCTATTCACTGCCATGAAACCACCTTTTTGCTTGGCTGTGAGGGTAGCCTGCTAGCATGACAAGGGCCAAATACCAGTCCCTCGTGCTCTTTCAACATCAAAGCTACCAATAACAAGATCTCTGTACTCCTTTTAAAACCCTCTCACTTGGAGTAAAGTGAGGAGAAATTCCCACCCACAATGACAAAGTAAAATGCCACTGTTCTCCAATAGCCACTTTCAGGAAATTCTCTCTCTCCTCATTTTAACCTTCGTATTTTCACGAAGAGGGATGTTGAGTGAGAGTTTATAAAACTGGATGTTTTGATAGTTTCTTTGCAAACTAAGCATTGGGGATCTGGCATCCACCACCCTGCCTTAGAGTGACAGATTATCAGGAACCTACTGCTTTTGTTCCTGGGTCTTCAGACAATACTGAGACGCAAATAATTCCATATTAACATCCCATTACATCCGACTGGCTTAGCCCAGTAAGGATGTATTCCCAGGCACTGATAATCTTACCAACCAAATAAAAATGGGGTTATTACTTTAAAGGAGAAAACCTATGTGATAGGCAACCAAACGTATACCACATAGCAGAATTCATCTATTTTTTTTTCATCTAGAATGGGACTTCTAGATTAAATGAGATTTAATCTAGAGTGGGACTTCTAGATTGCCTTCAAATGGTTGGAGATTAAGTGGAAGGTTTAGGAGGAGGGATTGTCTTGGAAATAGAAATATTCAAAATGTGACTGTGTTTGTTTAAAAAAAACCAGGCCACTAGATTCTAAGTTTTAAATTTCTCTCCATGTTTTCTGACCACCGTATTTTCAGTGACTGGAATGAAGCCTAAGGACTACAAATACTTCTTGATTGTCTGACTACAGACCAGTCACTTCATTATAAAAGAGTTTGTTTGCAAAGAACTCATTAATGCCAGTATCCTTGCATATGTGATTGCATAGGATAAACATGGGCAAAGCATTCTATATATTGTAACTCTTGTTCTTGGAATGTTTCTGCCACACTGTGCATTTGTCAAGAGTTAAAATTTAAGAGTTTCTGCGTAAATGCCATTTAAATCCACAATCCAATTAATGCATTAAAAGCTGACAGAGTTTTGCTAAAAATCACCATTTGTCATGTATTCTGTGCCCTGGTATTATCTCCACAGATATATAAGGCTAAAAAAGGCCACCTATTACTGTAGAGATGTATCTAAAAAATCTCTCAGGCTGCCTGTAATAATCTCCATTATGTATAATGACCATTTTGATAATAGTCTTTAGAAGAGGTAATGGCCCTGCTGAACGGTTATTACCTGTCTGTTCATGCTGGAAGCAAGATGCAGAAGCCAGAGGGGACAGTCAAATGGTCCTTGTGGTGTATTCTGAGGAAATAAGAAATATTTAACAGAATGCAAGAAACAGACAAGCGAGTGCCTTTTGCGGCAGGACTGGCCGCCTCTCTGCCACAAGCCTTCTGAATTTCATAATTTAAAGCAAATGCTCCCAATAATGGACCTGCTCTCAGCCTTCAGACCAATTTTGTCCAAAGCATCACCACCTGGTCTATTAAGAGGAAGAGGAAAAGACAACCGAATGTTATCATATTCCTTCCCATATTGTTGGTAGTGGGATAAACTGATGTCAACAGCTACTCCAGTTGGGGGGATAGGGATAGTTGATTGTTTCTAATCAGCCCTCAAAAGGGCGGCCTACCTGTGGCTGAGGTCAAACTGTGGACATGCCCAATTTTATCCAGATTCAGCTGCAGCTACAATGAGAAAACATACATTGCCCCTGAAAAGGGTAATTTCAGAGATTCAATTGTTTCATGTCCATGGGGCAAAACTTTATACCCCTCCTCTGGGAGTAGAACAGATTTTGTAAAACTTAATGGAGCCTCCCCTTTACATCTTATGCTTCCCCTGAAATAGGCAACGGAACTAATAGGCTAAAGGGGTAACATAGGTTTTTAATGGGGTAAAAGGTCTAAAGGAGACTTTTTTTTCCAAAAGGAGAATGAGGTCACAAATTGTTCATAGGCATTATTGAGCGGAGGATGGAGTGCAGGTGCCATGGTCAAGTGAGATCAGAAAATTCTGAGTAAAACTACTGCAAACTGGTGTTGCTCATTTGTTTTTGTAGTACTGCTTCTTACAGCCTTTAACCTGTCCATATGTATTGTGCATCTCTAAAAAAGAAATAATACTGGATAACACCACACTTTCCTCAAAAGCATGTAGCTAAGGGCACCTTTTTTATTTATGCAAATATGAGAGATAATTCTGTCCTTGGTTTATACCTGCATTGCGTGATATGGTAGCCACTGACCATATATGACTACTTAAATTTAAATTAGTTAAAATTAAAATTAAAACTTACTCCTCAGTCACATAAGCCTATTTCAAGGGCTCAATTAGCCACAGTGGCTGGTGGCTACCATATTAGTGCAGATATAGGACATTTTTATCATTGCAGACAGTTTTATTGGGCAGCACTGCTCTAAATAATATGCCATTTTACATTGAATTTGAAATGCAGCTTTTTACCTCTCAAAAAATAATTGTTCTAAAACATACACTCATTCTCAAACTGAATTTTCACTCCACAGAAAACAGAATGAGAAATATAGCAGAATATCCAATATCCATATTCATTCTAAATTGACACAAATTACAACAACTATGGGGATAAAAATCTCAGTAATTCAGAAAATTGAAGAAAGTCAGGAGCGTCTGAAATCATAGAAACTTCTAAGCAAAGCAGCAGAGAAGGCCTTAAGGGTGAGAAGAAAGCTAACTCAGTGGAAAAGTATTTCTGGCACAGACATTGAAAGAACCACGTAGGTCTGTTCAAACTAATCAGTGATCCATAACTGAAGTATCCTTTATAAAATCCCAAGTTGTGAATAGTCCTCTCTTCTAGGAACTATAATTTAGGAAATATTGGTATTGATATTTGCTGGGTCCAAAGAGGGAAAATTGATTTGAACTACATGATGCTTAGCATAGTCCTTGGCACAGAGTAATGATTTAAGACAAATGGAAGGACAGAAAAAATTCAATACAACAAATATTTTTAAGCATCTCATGTGCTAAACACTATGCTAAGGACGATACAAAGATACATGAGATTTAGCCCTTGTCCTCAAAGAGCTTATAGTTGTTCAGAAGCAGAAGGCTGTATGAACAGAGACATAAGGCAAGTAGAAATGCAAACGAGGTTGATCACTTCCAGACAGGAAGATGAGAAAGAGTTACATGGAGAGTGTGACATTTGAAATAGATCTTCAATGATTAGAGTTTTGATTGAGGTGGAAGAACAAAGGTATGTATATTGTGGAAAAACTGAGAATTTTTTTTTTTTTTTTTTGAGACAGAGTCTTGCTCTATCGCCCAGGCTGGGGTGCACTGGTGTAGTCTTGGCTCACTGCAAGCTCCGCCTCCTGGGTTCACACCATTCTTCTGCCTCAGCCTCCTGAGTAACTGGGACTACAGGCGCCCGCCACCACTCCCAGCTAATTTTTTGCTTTTTTAGTAGAGACAGGGTTTCACCGTGTTAGTCAGGATGATCTCGATCTCCTGACCATGTGATCCACCCCACTTGACCTCCCAAAGTGTTGGGATTACAGGCGTGAGCCACCACACCCAGCCTAAACAATCTTTATAGTGAAACTTAAGCTTCAACCTCTTCACGAAGCCTGAACTATCTCAATCTTCACAGATCCAATGGAGATTAAAAAAAAAAAAAACAAAAAAAACAAAAAAAACAACTACGTTGGTCTTCTACATGATCTAGAATTGGAAGTATCTATGACTCCTAAAACAACACTGGAAGTTGGACACTCAAAATCTACATTACTCTACTGAAAAACAGGCGTGGAATCTGCTTAAAAGGGGTGGCTATAAACCTCTAACCATAGGAGATGAAATTCCTGTCCACAGAAATCCTTTCATTTTCCAGACCAACACTTTCTTACACAAAAATAATCTAGAGTTTGCATAACATCAAAGTCTCCAATTCTCTGGATTAAAGACTTGGATTTAGACTCAATCAAGATTTCTAGAAGCAATACGTTAAAGAGATCAATTGCTTTACAGCATGAAATGAGAAATGAACTGGAAAATCAGTACCTGAGATAGAATATGAGTTCAGGAAGAAAAGACAAGGAATGGAAGCAACTAAAGCAGTTCAAGTTTATCCTGGAACTGGGCAAGGTCAAATTTTAAAAATTAACAGAGGCAGAAGAAAGGAAAAACAATATTAATGAGCAACTTTTATGTACTAAGCCGTATCTTTGTCTGGGTTCCCTAGACAAAGGAGACTGAAGCAAGAATTAAATGTCCATGCTTTTGAGAGGTGATTTTCAGGTTGGGAAAGTAAAAGAATAATGAAAGGGATATTAAGGGATAGGGCGAGATGCAAGGTATTGCATTTTCATGCTGGTCACAGGTCATGATGATCCATGAAGCAACGTAGCCTGCTTTGCTGGTAAATTCAGCTCAGCCCTGCAGGATTTCTCCAGACAGGATACATGGAGAAACTTGGCCAAGAAATAGTCTATGGGAGGGAGGGGCGGAGGAGAGAAACTTATCTTCCATGTTTTCTCCATGTCCTGTTGCCCACTGGTTAAAATGTGTGCCATAAGGAATTAGCTGCTCCACATTTCTGGATAACATCAACCCATATCCCATACACTCTGTTGTGGGATCCAAGTCCGGATGTAGCAAAAGAAGTCAGAACCATGGGGCACAAGGCAATTCCATCCAGCTGCTCGTTGACAACCAAGGAGGGCCCAACTTTAAGTGAGCGACTGGTCAGTCCCAAACAGTATGGACCCAAGCAGAGTCCTTGGCCATGGTGGCTGAGGCTGAGCCTGCTGCTGAAGGTCTGAGAGACAATGGCACCTAGGGAATTGAGGGAGGCCTACAGGTATGTCTGATGTTAGCCACCATGTTAGGTGACTTATGTAATCCTATTCGGTCAGTATTATAATTGCTGCTTTACTCATAGTGCATTTGGGTTCTAATTGAATGAACAGATCATGACCTATTGTCACAGTAATAATGCAGCAAGAATTATACTTAATTTAAGGTCTGACTATCTGAACTGTGAAATTCCACTTTTCTTTTCTATTTCATTTCTGTTTCACCGTAGATGCTGAACTTGGTGTTGTGCTTACAGGTGTTCACGGTTTCTCATTCATGCATGATATTATTTCACCTATTTATAATACATGCCAAAAATACTAATCTTCAGAGAGTATAAACTCCTTGCCCAAGGTCACACAGCTAATAAGTGGAAGAACCATACTTTAAACTTATGTCAATCAGAGTCCAAAGTCACTGTGTGCTTTATCATTGCTCACAGCCAACAATGCCTACTCTCCACCTGCCCCTGGCTCAGAGGGTCAAGCTCTGTATACATCATCTGCTCATTCCCCATGAGGGTTCTCCCGTTTTGGAGATATCCTCACAAAATATACTATACTCATTTTATCAAGGGTACAACTGAAACACAGCAAGTTTAAGGACTTCCAAGAACATAGGCATCAAGTCAGTGACAATATTAGACCTCTTCCTAAAGTTACAGAATGATTCTCTAGTTCTGAGGCTGGAATTACAAAGATAATTCAAAGTCACGTAACACACATAGGAAGGCAAATTTGCATTCCCGTGCGGGGTCAAGGTCTAGAGGAACTATGAATATAACATTTCAATTAAGCTCAACAGATATAAGTTTATGAAACAAAAAGTACTCTGTTGAACTTCTGAAGCTCATGTATACTTGCATCCTTTCTGGAAATAAAAATATTGCTGACATATTTGAAGTGAAAAAGAAAATAGAGACAAATTTTACCTATCAAATGCTCATGACACGTTTTATATGTTTGCTTTTATTTTTTAATTTGAAGGTGGAAATTTCAATTTGAAGAGGAATAAAAAGTTCCTCATTAGCTCTTTAATTTTAAGAAATGCACTTCTTAAGTGTATTTCAATCCCTTGGGTCAATATTTCTATTTCTGATAAAATGCAAATAGCCTGAGAAGGCTAAGAGTTTTGTTTGTTGTCCAGTTTTTACAATTTAAGCTACTACGAGGTTAAGATTCCATTGTTGAAAACAGGTTTAGGAAAAGAACTTCAGGCAGAAAAAAAGAGGTTCCTTAATAGATCGCTGGGTCTTCAATAACAAGTATCACCTGCTTCACACTTTTTCCTACAGTCAGCATGACATGTCACCATCAGAAAAAAAACACATCTCAGCAAGATCTTACAATAATGAGGGGCTGTTTACAGGATATGCTCCTTCTTAGCACCAAATCATATTTGCAATTGACAGGTGAGATATACCTGTTCACCTGTCTTCTCCTAAACAATTTGAGCTATAATGTCATTTTCCTACACCAAAAAATCTCAGTCTTACTTTCTGCAATTTCTCGAAGACTTTAAGGACAGAGCTTTCAACAACTACATTTCTACCATCATGGCCATCCATGGTTCTGTAACACTGCACAGTCCCGTGCACATGCTAGAAATTTAGATATGCACTCTGCAACATATTTCTAAGGAGACACATCTCCTGACTGGGGGGCATGTCTGCCACCACTCTCTGACTTACACTGATTTAAGTCTCTTTGCAGGCTGCTCTTGCCTTTTTAATTTTAAGAGAATAGTGAGGGCGGAGAACAATAAGAAAAAATCTCCCCCAAAGCTCAGAAGTCATAAAATCTGTCATCCTTTCTGAATCGTATTATTGAAACAACCTTTCCTCTCTGATGCCTTCCCTGTATTTTGTATTTAAACAATTTTCTGACCATGCCACCCCTTTGTGAAGGCCCCACTACTGAAACCAAACAGCAAAGCACAGAAGATGTACAGGAATTTTAGTTACCACAGAAAGGGCATTGACCAAGGATGCCATAGCTTATATCCCAAAATTTAGCTGGACACAATTTCTACCCACTGCATCATGGCCCTTTAAGTAATTTCTTACTAAATTTTTATATCCATTTCAGGTAAATGCTCATTACATGGGAATTTGGGGTTTGAGTTAATATACTTGCAAACTCAACCAGTTTTAGATTATGTCCATTACTTCTGAGGTAGGTGATTTTGAATATGTCACTCTCTTTAAGAACTGAGAGCAGTATGAAAAAACCATTGTGATATAGAGAAGAACTCTCTTCAGCCTCAATTTTCTCATCTATGAGATGATCTTTCAAGCTCTTCCAATATTAATATTTAGTCTCTCTGAAGAATTAAGCAGGTATTTGATGCACATGCTGGTCACTACTGAACCGTAATAAGATATAGTGGAAAACAGGACAATAGAAGACTTAAAGATTCACTGTTTACGTAGTTTTTAAAGAATACAGTAAAATATTAAAATTTTAACTTCTGGGGCTATTATTTGAAGGACACAAATCTGTTTTTAAAATCAGTAGGAACAAAGAATTCTTATTTTTATGATGCTTTAATGAAATCCATAGAGAACTCAACTGCAACAAACTGAATAAATTAAAATGCATTCTACATGATATAAAAGGTATGTATTACACATAGTAAAATAGATGTAATTAACATATAAACAAATGAACTAAATGTAGTTTAATGTGTCTGTGACATTAATTTAACATGAAAGCTAGATTGCTGTTATAAAACTTTACAGAATTCAGTTAACTTTCATCCTCACATTCACTACTAGATAATTTGAAGATGCCTTAATGTCTTTCCTGGTTATACATTTAAAAAAATATTTCTCAACCCAGTCAATGGGAGTTTATACAAGGCTGCCTTGAATGAAAAACCTCAGCTGGAATTTTGTCTGCAAAGCTATGAGAAAAGGCTCTATAATAGAAACAAAATTAAGGCAACTAAGAGCAGTGATCTTTCCCTCGGGACCAACAGTATAGTCACGATCGGACTCTCGTCCCTTCCAAATCTTGTGACGCTCTTCAATTACCTGGATTTCAAAAGCATCTGTGAAAAGGAATAAAGATCTGAAAATAAGATGGGGAAAGAGAAATCAGGAGTACATGATTAGTCTGTTTTTACGGAGATTGCCAATAAGAAAAACCAGTTAAGTGTTGGTATCCAGAATCTTTCTAAGAATACACGATTTGACCAGGGGTTCATAAAAAGTTAAAAAAAAAAATTACATCCTCAAGTCTTAAACTATTTGTGATTTCCAAGATTGTTAACACTTGGATTACAAAATGAATATTGAATGGTATTTTTAACTACAGATATTACTTGATTGAAGCAGAAAAGATATGCCACATTAGGCCAAGCACAAAGGTGAGTTCTCATTCTTGATTTCTCTCTTCTCTCATTTTCCCATCCCTACCAACATCCATCAGCAAGTCCTGTTGGCTCAACCTCTAGAAACCCTCTACTGTGGTGGCAATAGCAATAGGGAAAAGTTGATGGTTTTAGGGGGGATAGGAAAGCCTGAGGGGAGAAAAATAAATGGGAAAATCAAGAGTTCTGTCTTATCTATGTTAGCTTTGAGATGCTTGTTAGACTTTTAAGTAAAGATGTCAAGGAGGTGGTTGGATACATGAATCTGGAGTTCAGTGATAAAGTCAAGGCTAAAGATATAAACTCGGGAGTTATCGGTTTTAAATTTACGATGCTACGAATAGCTGCTTATAACGTGTTCATTGGTCAAGCGGTGATGGTCTCATCTATTCCACTTTATCAGCATGATTCCTGTCACTTAGTAGATACTCACTAATTGTTTTCTTATTGCCCTGAACTATACTGGAATGCTTCATAGTTGTGATGGTTAATATTGAGTGTCAACTTGATTGGATTGAAGGATGCAAAGTATTGATCCTAGGTGTGTCTGTGGGGTGTCATCAAAGGAGATTCACATTTGAGTCAGTGGGCTGGAGAAGGCAGGCCCACCCTTAATCTGGATGGGCACCATCTAATCCGCTGCCAGCACAGGTAGAACTTCAAGCAGAAAAACATGAAAAGACTAGACTGACCTAGCCTTGAACATCAGACCCCAACTTCCTGCCCTCGAACATCAGACTCCAAATTCTTCAGTTTTAGGACTCAGACTGGCTCTCCTCGCTCTCAGTTTGCAGACAGCCTATTGTGGGGGCTTGTAATCGTGCAGAGTTAATAATAAACTCCCCTTTACATACATATATATATATATATATGTATGTGTATATATGTGTGTGTGTATATATATACACACACACATATATACATATATCTCCTATTAGTTCTTCCCTCTGGAGGACCCTGACTGATACAATAGTACTAAGGATAAGTGTATAAGTTCCACGTATTTTGGCTGTTCCCTGCCAAAAAAAAATGTGGATTTTGTGTTCAGGGTTAAATTCTGGGAAGGCATATAGATAAGAGGTAAAGAAGAATCATCTCTGTTTTGGGCACCCAGAGAGAGGTTTAGAAGAGTGCTTCCTTTTTTCCCCCTTCTATATTTAGAACTCAAGGGCTTCTAAAGGGAATTCAAGCATTGGAGCTGTAGAATCTACTAGACGGGTTTTAAAGGTATTTCAGACTCTGAAATTATATACCACATAAAAACTATTCTTCTTTATAACAAACTATTCTCATATTTGTACCTAAATCTGCTTCACAATGGGAGCTAGTATTACCAAACTGCAGTGACTCAAACTTGTGTCCTGACATTAAGGATACACAAAGATTATATTCTGTTCTTTTACTTCTAACCACTTGGCCCTAAAAAAAAATTCCTTGCCACTGTTTTTCCCCTATACCTTCTACTTGTTTTTTCTTCCTTATTGTTTAAAATTAAAATAAGAGCAGAAGATGTCTTAGTTTCTGATACAAAGATTAAAAGCAGTCATCTTGTTAGTTAAAATATATCTTTGGCAGTCATGATAGACACTGATATAACAGCAGATGAAACAAGCTAGAAAATGTTTCTTGCTTTTATATGAAAGTCCCAGCTGGTATGAAAGCACTGCTCCCCAAAGTTTAGAGCAGCCCAGCTTCCTTGTGCCTTCTGCTCTGCCATTCCTCAAATATTTACACGAGAAAGCTCAAACAACTCACATTGCAGCCAGCAGGAAGGGGAAGAGGTGGAGGTGGGGGCGTGCTCCCTCCCTTGAAGGAGGGCCCCTGGAAATACAACTCCCTCCTGCTCACATATCACTGCCAAGATCTTATCCTCACAGAAGAAGTGGAGATTGGACAACACTGACTAGTTTCTACCACATGTCTATTTTTTTAAAAATCTTCCCCCATTATTCAATTATTTGAAAAGCTAACAAGTGCATATGATAAAAAAAATTTCAAAAAGTACTAAAGAGTCTACGTTACAACGCAAGTCTCCCTCTAGCCACTCTCCTCCAGTTCCCCAACTTCTCTACCCAGAGACCATTTCTTCTGTCTTTGTAGTCTATGCATCAAACAGACATCAAAATTTTAAACATTTTCTGTTATGAACCTGTTTTTCTGCCAGCCTCAACTAATTTCAGGCTTTTCTGTCTTGAAATTACTCTCATAGATTGCTGCTACTCTTCTTGGCCAGCATTCTTTCCATCACCAACTCACCCTTTCTCTCACTCTTGCAATTTTATGGTTTGTACAGTTTATGAGTAATTTAAAACAGTCCATTTAACCCATATGAATCAACCAACTTCAGCCCACTTAATATCAGGCTGTTATCAAAAGAGATGAGGGACCAATGTATTTATGACTACACTAGGACAGTGAAGGATATAGCATTTATCCTTGTCATCCTGTTTCTCCAGCTCTGGTTCCAGATCCAAAGACTTTTTTACAATATGAGTATGTTCTTCCTCTAAAGAGTTGATAGTTTGGTTTGAAACAAGTTAGAGAAATCACTTTGGACATCAACACATTATCTAAACACGATAGATAGAAATCTGAATACAGCCCTACCCACGACTGGGTCTCATGCCTCTTTCAGTGTTCCCTTTCCCGCCCCGATCCTGTGCAATACAGCAGGTCAGATCCCACCATCCCCCAGGACGGCTGTCTCAGAAGTGGGAGGAAAGCCTTCTGTTGCCTCATTTACTCCTCAGATGAACTCAAAGAAGTAGAAGCTCAGTAAAGTCTGGAGCATCGGCTTTAGCTTACTTGGGGAGACAAAGTTAATCAAACACTAGAAATCAAAATGTTTTATGGCCACATAGTGTTAGTCTGTAACAAGTTATCTTAGAATTCCGTTTACCTAAAATACATAACTTATATAAAAATGTTATTGATTTTACTTTTACTCATAGTTGAATTGACCACAACATGCATTATTAGTTGTGAAATTTCCCCATGCAATATTAAGTATCCAATTTTAAGAGCTTCACCTTGCTCATGATTTGGTTCTAATTTCTAATATGTACCTTTCCTAAATCTAGGATTCTCTGCCCCATGTCTCTAGAAATATAGTTGCATGTTTCTAATATTTCCAATCACACACAATTTTTGGCACACAACAGGAAGGAATGCAATAAATAGTTTTCCAAACTGTTCCTCTCATGTGATCAGGATTAGATCGAGAGTAGTGATCCCACTGTTAGTTCTTCAGAAAGATCACTTTACTGAGTAAAGTGAATAAAAATGATCGAAAGCTCTATTTTCAGCTGAGTGAGACTTCCAAACAGTATCACAATCATAGCAGTATCCCATCACTATTATACCCAGTCTCTGTGATAGTTCTGTGATTAAATCTGGAATGATTGGCCAAAGAGCCTGTAGTATGTCCTGCAGAAATATCACTTCCATTCCTTTCTACTGTTATGTTCACTCAGTTACTCCACAATGAGAGCCACTCCTTGGACTTATGGTTTACTAGTAAATGTAAATCTGCCTTCTGCTAGATAGCTTCTACTATATTGGTATGGCATCTACAACCCAACCCATCCCATCAATCTCTTGATACCTACCATGTTGTATTTACTGCTTGGTGTTGAAATCTCAAGATCATCTCCCCACTCAGACAATTCAATTACAAAGTAATATCTTAAACCAATTTTTTAGGTATTTCCTCCTATGCATAATGGGAATGTCCCCTCATGAGGTATTTTTATTTCTCTACCCAAAACCAACCTGTTATTTATCTGTATGATTTATCAAGAAGTTAGTCTACAGTCTATAGTCTAAGGAAACTACAGCCTAAAGTTTCCTTTTCCATGTAAAACTCTTGAGTTTATCCAATTCGCTGACATTTCTCAGGGTCATGAATCAAAGAAGACTTTATGGGCAGAAGAGCATGAGGGGAATTCCATTCATGGAGCAAATGCTGGAGAAATAAAACCATGAGGAAGCTTTGAGAGGAGAAGGATATCATGGACAAAGAGGGATTTGCAGGAAATATGATGAATCACCAAATGCTAATGCATAGTCTTCACTTTAACTTCAGGAGGGCACATGGATGACATCATTCAAGAAAGATCCTGCATCATAGCACTACAAAACATCAAGGTTGATCATTTCACCAATACCCTGTGAATTTCCAGGGAATTTTTCTAGGCATCCCAAATATAATTTTTATTTTCTCAGGTCTTTGCCCATTTCTACATTTTACTTAACAATTAACATCATACTTAAAAACTACCAAGTATTACATCTCTGACCATGACTCTGTATCCTGTAAGATACCATCTTTAGAAAACAGAACCAAACAGAATTTGCTCCCTGCAAGAAAGGGAATCAATCCACTCAACATTCGACATAATCCTGTTTACAATTCAGCTTAAAATATTTCGTAAAAATCCAACAGCTCCTCCCCCAAATAGGAATGTTTTGAGAATAAAACACGTCATTGGCTTGTTTTTGCAATTAAATGATATAATGAAAGTAAAGAGATACTACAATATAGGGTATATTATGTGCCCACAATCAATGTTTATGATCAACATTAGCTGTATGTATCTTATCCTGTATATATTAAATTTAAAATGAACATCACAGAACATATTCTAAATTAGATGAGAAACATAAGAACATAAAAATGACTACATGTGAAAGCTATAGATAAAATATCACCATTGCAAAAGCCAGAAAGAGACCAGTTTTTACCATCTTCCATACTGCCTAACTCTTAGGATACAACAGCATCAAAATTGGGAAACAGACTTGCTCATTGGGGAGTTCATGACAAATTCAGTTTATAAAATAGAATCAAAAGAATTCTAGAGACACTTTCCCTGGGATATATTTCACTTTTTAGAAAAGAAGAAATGATTTTAGCTCTTACCCCTAGCAGCTTGGCAATGAGCTAGTACGTTATTAAGATATCTGTCAAAAACAGTTCAGTTAGCAGGAACAGAGCTATGTGGAATGTGTCCTCAGGGAACTTTCAAACCAATGCCATTAATGTAATATTACAAAACAGGAAACAAAATAGACAACACAAAAATAAAGCGTGAAGGCAAAACAACCTCATTATTAGCTGTAAGGTGAGACCTGAAAATTTCAGGCCACGTGATTCTTCAAAGGATGACTCCTGATACCTGAAACGTGCAAATGATCCATGAGATAGGAATGTGGACAGGAGAAGAAACATAAATAAAAATGCAGAAAGACAAAGGAAGTCTGCTTCTCAGGCATAAAAATAAATAAAAAATAAACACTCCGTTTTTGCTTCCAAGGGCAAGCAATGGATATTTGAGAATGAACTCTTTCATCTCAACCATGTCCCAGTTCTCAGCAGGGCCAAAGAGCTTCATTCTAACAATGCTGTTTCTAGCCTGATGTGTTCTCACCTTGAGACAGATTGTTGATGGCAAAAAAGAGTCAGGGCTGTTCAAGACAGGACAGGCATCCCACAAACATATCAGGAAAAGGACCATGACATTTCAGAAGGCCAAAGTACTCCAGTCCCTAAGAGCTCTTTAATTTGTTCTCCATCTATCTAATGGCATACATTTGGCCTCCTCTCCCTTGGACCACTGCTCCCAGTATCAGAGCCCAGGCATCTGAGGAGAGACTTTGGCCCGGTGCTTCCTCATATTTTCAGGTCCTCTTTTACTTCCATTCTTTGGCTTCAAAATGAGTACAAATTGACAAAATGGAATCATTTCTGCTTGGCGCAGAGCTTGGCAACCAGATAACACCAGCAAAAAACACCCGCATTTGCTCTCCCCAACATCCATCGGCATGCAAAGTTCCAAGATGGAAATTTGTTTCTCCTGCAGTTTTATGACACTTCTACTGCCTGATTATCCCACTTTATGGCAATTTGCATCGTTATGGGCCTGCGGCAAATGAAACAAATTGCCATAAAATGTTGGGAAAATCCTAAATCATGGCTCTGTCTGGCCTGCTGAATGATGACGCTGGGGTTGAATTCAGATGGTTCGGTTCATTTTGCTACAAACAGTCATGCCGGCCTTAATGGGTGTCACTGGCTCGCACATCAGGCTGCGTGGTGACTACTAAATGAGGCAAACTAATAGAATTTTTTTTCCAATGCACTAAGCAAGTCTTCAGTAAAGAAAAACACATTGATTCCGAAGTTGTTTACTACCAACTAAATAGAACTCCTATAGCTTTTCCCATGCAGCCCACATTAGAGCTAAATTAACAGCCCTCATATGTATCCATTCTACTAGTAGCAGACAAAAGTGCTTACACCATTAGGAATGTAAGTTGCCTCAGTCTAAATCATGATACAGAAGATTGTCTTTCTCATTTAACTGCCTAGCTATCAAAAGTTGTAATATCAGGCATAGACAAGCCTTTCAAGAAAAAAATAAATGCACTGAAAGGTCATAAATAATTGCTACATTTTAATTTAATGGTGATGTGTAAGCTTTAAAATAAAGGAACAGGAGCTGATGGCTAGACATGCAAAAATGAGAGAGATTCAGGAAGGATGACAACTTTGATAAGTATTATGATCCTTGTTGATCACAGTCCTGGCTCTGCTTTTGTCAACTTCTCATAGGAGTAAATTTGTGAGAGAAGAATCTTCGTAGTAAGAAACTCTCTTGGCTCACTATATGGAAGGTTCATGTGGACAATGAGGCTGAAATAAAAGCAATGAATTTTATTTCTCATAACCTCCCATATGTCACATCCTACTAACCTCTGAGTCATCCTCAGTGTCCCAACCCGAGAACTTTGCAGGGAATGCTCAGCTCTTCCCACCCACAGAGGTAACTTTCTCAGAACCACCCTTCCTTCCCCCATCTCCATCATGGATGTGTCTAGTGTCATGTAAAACAAATAGCAGAGAATATCTAGATGTGAAGAGAACCTGAAAGTGACGTAGAGTCCTGGGTACGGGATTCAAATCATGAGGAACAAGCTACATCGAGAATTTGCTTTCCAGACAGTTGTATATATTCTAGAAAGCACAGAGCTTTTATGGAGACTGGTTTCACATTTCTTAAAACCCACACGTTTTTCATGTAATACTTGACTAAAGAGAGTCATTAAATTAACAATTACCATTTACTGGGGACTTAGTACATGCCAAGGAGTGTACTGAGAGGTTTAAATGATTTGTTGATATAATTAGTCCACCTCTCCTTTAACTACTTATAGATAAGTAACCTAATTCTTAGGCTAAGTGACTTTCTCAAGGATGCATGGATAGTGAGTAGAAGGTCTAGAATCTAAACCAAGATCTAATCTCACCATTAATGACATGCTGTTCACCACTGCACCACATGGCTGCATTGTAAAAATCAACTTTTCTGCTAAATTAACATTATTATTAGCTCAACAATAAAGTCCACAAGGATAAAAGATCCTTGCATAATTTTAACAAGTATCACACATTTGGCTTCTCCTGGATGATTTTTATGACTCATTAGTCTAGCCAATTTTTCTTCTAACTCATTTATCCTTTTCTATTTTACTGTCATTTTCTAAACAAAGTATCAAATTCTCTCAATACAGAAAAATGAAACATTTTTGACTCTGTTCTTCACTTTTTCTTGAACTTGCTCATTTTAGGTACAGAAACTACACCTGGTAAGCCAAGCCTGTAACACTAAGCAACTTAAAGTTATTGAATATTTGCTATTTATGGCAGTTCAGATTCTTGTTATATGTGACAAATAAAGGTGATATTTCAAGACTCTATATATTTATTCTGATTTCTCTGAGGTTTCACATACATCCCTATCTGTTAGGTTTCTGAAGTAGGAAGCATAAAAGAATTTCTAGAAATCTCCACTGCCTTGAACCATGGGTCCTGGTTTGCAGTTTCTAAAGCACTTGTTAAGTTTGTGAATCTGTATATTACATTTAGATTTTGAAGCATCACTTTGGCATATACTGCATATTCAATCTCTTACTCGAGAGGATAATTGAGCTAACATTATATAGTGCCAACCAAATTTGTGTTTGACTTTAAACCAAGGGCTTGGTAGTTTTGGAACCCACCTCCATTGTTCAGTGGTAGTTTCCATCTATCAATACAGATACACTGGCAATTCCTCAGGAAATGCTCCCATGCTTGTGTGCCATCGATATGACCCATGGGAACCAGACAAGCCACAAGTTTCCAATCTTTCTCTCAACTCCCCAAATGGGTAGCACAAATGCAAATTTATTGATCTTTTTTATGAGAAACAACCCAAATTATTTCATGGTTCAAATATCTCTATTCAAATATGCATTTTTAAAGATGCAAACTCATTAAACCTGTTCTGTCTGAAACAACATTCATCGATTAGCCTGCAGAAATAATAGCCACATAATGCTATCAATAATACTTTAAAACTTACTTTCATTTTCAGGACCTCACCTAGATTGTAGGCAATCTCTAATAGGTTTTATCTATCAGAATCCTAGTTGAAATTTTCAAAGAATCCAATCCATCAACAAGTTGTCTTAGAACTCTCTTGTGAGTTGAGAGGAAGTGTGTTATGGAGTTAAGAATGCAGATTTGAATCTCTGCCTCAAAACTGTAATTCTGAATTGTGTGACTTTGGGCAAGTTACTTAAACACTTTTCAGATAAACTTCATATGTAAAATTGGAACATTAATAGCACCTGCCTTATAAGATTACTGTGGAGATTAAACAGTATATAGGTGGTAGACACATCTGTCTAATAAAACTTGTGTTCCCCCTTAGTATGATATTTTAAGTGGGAAACAACTTCCTAGGCAGGAATCACATCTACCAGTCACTCCTTGCATCCAGGGGTAACATGTCACCACCTTTCACCAGTGAAATGTGAGGAGAAGTGATATATTTCTCTTCCAGGCCAGGACTTTTAAGTACCAATGTGTCTTGTTACTAGCTTCTACTAGCTGAAGGTAAAGGATAACAATGACCTGTGGGAAGATGTCCTCAAGGGATAGAAACAGCCTGGGTCACTGAGTCACTATGAGAAGGAAAGTCACTGACCAACCAGGAGCACCCATGAGCTAAGAAAAACTTGTATTGTGAGAAGCCACTAAAATTTTGAGCTTTATTTTTTATAGCAGCCAACATTATCCTACCTAATTCGACCTGCAAAGAGTTTAGCATAGAGCCTGGCATGTAATAGTTATCAGAATGTTTGCATGCCTTTGACCACAACCTAAACACTGGGATCAGGATGTTAAATTTTCTTTGAGACAGAGTCTC
>NW_012102699.1:107043-110349 GCF_000951045.1 Mandrillus leucophaeus
GTTTTGGTACCAGTACCATGCTATTTTGGTTACTGTAGCCTTGTAGTATAGTTTGAAGTCAGGTAGCGTGATGCCTCTAGATTTGTTCTTTTGACGTAGGATTGTCTTGGCAATGCGGGCTCTTTTTTGGTTCCATATGAACTTTAAAGCAGTTTCAAGAATTTTGTAAATTTTCAGAATGACTCCCACCTTGATTCACATTATAGTTCAACCATGTTCACTAAATATTTGCTGAGAACCTACTGTAGTCTAGGCACAATTCTGGGTTCTGGGTATACAGTGGTAACTAACTACATTTCAATCTTCATTGGAGCTTCTATTCTAGTCTGGCAAGACACAATTATAAATATATAAATACTTGATAAATAAGTAAAGTGATTCTGGATAGATTATGATGGAGAATGGCTTGGGGTAAGGGAGGCCATCTTAGAAAGAATTTTTAGAGAAGTGTTTCTGAAGATGAAAAGCAATGCTTTTTAATAGCTAACATCGTGCAGTGTATTCATACTATATCAACTTAACTAAGCTGGAACCTACACTTCCCAGAATTCCTTTCCTTGCATAGTTCCAGGTTAACGTGAGACAAAAAGAGATGTTACATAGATTTGGAAAGTGGAAGTGAGGCGACCATATTCTCCTGTGCTCAGAAGCACAGCGCAGTACACCAGGCACTGTTGCAGCTCACACAATTTGCTGCTGATCTGCTGCCTCACTTTGTTGGCACGGGGCATTGACTACCATGTTGCTCTGTAAGCTACTGCAGGATCTTCAATTTCTCCTACTCCTGGGTCTTGCGTGTTTGGCTCTGAAAGGAGGAGATTGACATCACTGCAGTGGGAAGCTTGGAGGCAGTAAGCCACCAAACCCAAGTTTCAGGTCTCCCTTGTGTGTTCTCCTTTCTCCTTGCTCTCTCCCACTTTACATCCACCTTTCCTTCCTAATACTTTTCCCAAATGACTTTAGGTCCAACACTAGATACAGAAGCAGCAGCTTCCAGAAATTGTCTGGAATCCCCTTTGATAAGCCCTATGTTCATATCATTTCTAAAGTTCTCTTTATTTGATCAAACCCTGTTACACACAGGTTGCATCCTCTCTATGAAAAATACATACTTCTAAGGGCTTTATAAGATGATCTCCTTTAATCCTCATAGCAACTATGCAGCATGTACTAGTAGGATCCTCTTTACAGATGAAGAAACTGGGTTCACAAGACCAAGCACCTGCCCCATATCACACGCCTAGTGAGTGGTAAACCTGAGACTCAAACCCTGGGAATGTGATAAGAGAGTCTAACAGTTAGATGCTGTCTTGCCACCCCTAGTTATGCTCCGCAAAGCTGTTGTGTAAAGTTTTGGAGTTCACTACGTGTTCTTCTCACCTGAGATTTAGCTCAGAAGTCTCTGGACTCATCACTGAGAAAATGCAACTGATGAGGGAATAGAATTTGAGAGATGGAATTTAAAAATCATTTAGGCCAATTATATATAAAAGAAAATAAATCTCAGAGAAGTTGTTCAAGTCAAGCAAGGTCCCTTGATTAGGGGCTCTGCCTAAAGTCTGTGGCTTTCTGCCATGCCACACTTCAGACAGGAGCAAGCTTGGGTCCACCCGTCTGAGGTGGTGACGTAGAGGTCTGAGACATACCACAGAGCATTTTGTGAACAAGAATTAGCACTTAAGATTTTTTATGTGTGTGTGATTATCTCTCTGGTGTCCTTTGGCCCAGGGTAAAATAACTGTTTCTTTATTCTTGTATTGTAAGGATCCTTTCTGCTACTAATCCAAGTCTTTCTTAACACTTCAAATGGAAGTACTGTTAGGAAAATACCTTCTGCTAATAGTTTCCAGCAAACTTAAACCTAGAGCAGCATTTGAATGAATTTATCTGTAGTGGGCTTTTTCAAGAATCAGTAAGTCATTCTGATTCATTCTCAGTTTCTGAGGAAAGTATTTATTTTCTAAGGATGAGACTGAACAGAAATGGGAATCATTTGTATGGAGTGAAGCATAGCTTGCCCAGTAAGATTACCTCATTTTCTCTTATTACTCCTAAAGGATTAAGCCATGGGAAATTTGGAATTTAAAGCTACAGATCTCTTTATGGGATCTCTCTAAAATATTATAGAAACACTAAATATCCCCATGGAGTTCTAAAAACTCACACCAGTTTGAGGTTAAATTTTTGTCTAAAAAAACACTTTGAAAGACTAGCTCATTGAAAGCTAGACCATGCTTGATCTGCCAGTATATAAATACATAAAAATGTGTCCAGAAAAGAAATCAATTCTCTTATTTCTTCCAGTGAACACAAATAACAAAAATACAAGTCTTCCCATTGAAGGGAAATGGAGAAGGCTAATAACTGATTCTTGTACTCAAATCTATGATTTTTCAATAATGAACATTGTACAATAATAAAAAGGTTTTACAAGAGTAAGCATTTTCCTGTGGAATTTAGATTAAGAACAAACCCCAAAAGATAAGGGGTCTCTGTGAGATCATGTTCATTTATTTTTACCTTATAGAGATCTCAATGCGTTGCAATGGATTTGTGTCTGTCAGCTTGGAAGAAATGGATATTAAAACTTCAGAACATCCCACTAGGAATTTTTAACATACCTGGGAATTAATCAAGACAGAATTAATAGAATTGAAATGGCATTTAATTTTGATTTTTTTCAACAGGTGGTTATAAAAAAGTATATTCTTATATCAAAGAAAACAGACCTTAAACCAGCAGGGAAAAAAAAGGACAAATGGTATCACATAAATGATAAAGAGTTCAATTCAACAAGACTTAACTACCCTAAATATACATGCACCCAACATTGGAGTACCCAGCATTATAAAAGAAGTACTTCCAGACCTACAAAAATATTTAGCCAGACAATTATAATGGGTGACCTCAATACCGCACTGACAGTATTAGATCATCAAGGCAGAAAAGATAAGTTCTGAACTTAAATTTGACACTTGACCAATTGGACCATACAGATATCTACAGAATACCCCACCTATCAACCACAGAATATCTTCTCATCTGCACAAGGAACATACAGTGAGATTGATCACATGCTTGGTCATAAAGCAAGTCTCTGTAAATTGAAACAAATCAAAACCTCACAAAACATACCCTGCACCAGGGTAGAATAAAAATAGAACTCAACACAAAGAAGATCTCTCAAAAGCACACAACTACAGGGAAATCAACTTGCTCCTGAGTGACTTTTGAATAAACAATGAAATTAAAGCAGAAATTATATAATTCATTGAAATAAGTGAAGACAGACACACAACATATCAA